>NC_090932.1:1696830409-1697046929 GCF_040938575.1 Ambystoma mexicanum | reverse complement strand
AGGTCGCCTGAGAAGAGCCATGCGCCTTCCCTGGGACCTGGTCTGGGAAGACATCCCTAAATCACAGAGGGGACCTGGATACGGGGAGCCATGCGCCTTCCCTGGGACCTGGTCTGGGAAGACATCCCTAAGTCACAGAGGGGACCTGGATCCCGGGAGCCATGCACCTTCCCTGGGACCTGGTCTGGGAAGATATCCCTAAGTCACAGAGGGGACCTGGATATGGGGAGCCATGCGCCTTTCATGGGACTTGGTCTGGGAAGACATCCCTAAGTCACAGAAGGCACGCGGATCCCGGGAGCCATGCGCCTTCCCTGGGACCTGGTCTGGGAAGACATCCCTAAATCACAGAGGGGACCTGGATACGGGGAGCCATGCGCCTTCCCTGGGACCTGGTCTGGGAAGACATCCCTAAGTCACAGAGGGGACCTGGATCCCGGGAGCCATGCACCTTCCCTGGGACCTGGTCTGGGAAGATATCCCTAAGTCACAGAGGGGACCTGGATATGGGGAGCCATGCGCCTTTCATGGGACCTGGTCTGGGAAGACATCCCTAAGTCACAGAAGGCACGCGGATCCCGGGAGCCATGCGCCTTCCCTGGGACCTGGTCTGGGAAGACATCCCTAAATCACAGAGGGGACCTGGATAAAGGGAGCCATGCGCCTTCCCTGGGACCTGGTCTGGGAAGACATCCCTAAGTCACAGAGGGGACCTGGATCCCGGGAGCCATGCGCCTTCCCTGGGACCTGGTCTGGGAAGACATACCTAAGTCACAGATGGGACCTGGATACGGGGAGCCATGCACCTTCTCTGGGACTTGGTCTGGGAAGAGATCCCTAAATAACAGAGGGGACCTGGATACCAAGAGCCATGCACCTTCACTGGGACTTGGTCTGGGAAGAGTTCCCTAAGTCACAGAGGGCACGTGGATCCCGGGAGCCATGCTCCTTCCCTGGGACCTGGTCTGGGAAGACATCCAGGGGGAAGAGGGGACCTGGATACTGGGAGCCATGCACATTCCCTGGGACCTGGTCTGGGAAGAGATCCCTAAGTCACAGAGGGGACCTGGATCCCGGGACCTGCGCCTTCCATGGGACCTGGTTTGGGAAGACATCTCTAAGTCACAGAGGGGACCTGAATACTGGGAGCCATGCACATTCCCTGGGACCTGGTCTGGGAAGAGATCCCTAAATCACAGAGGGGACCTGGATACCGAGAGCCATGCGCCTTCCCTGGGACCTGGTCTGGGAAGACATCCCTAAGTCACAGAGGGGACCTGGATACGGGGAGCCATGCGCCTTCCCTGGGACCTGGTCTGGGAAGACATCCCTAAGTCACAGAGGGCACGTGGATCCCGGGAGCCATGCGCCTTCCCTGGGACCTGGTCACGGAAGACATCCCTAAGTCACAGAGGGGACCTGGATCCCAGGAGCCATGCGCCTTCCCTGGGACCTGGTCTGGGAAGACATCCCTAAGTCACAGAGGGGACCTGGATATGGGGAGCCATGCACCTTTCATGGGACCTGGTCTGGGAAGACATCCCTAAGTCACAGAGGGTACGTGGATCCTGGGAGCCATGCGCCTTCCCTGGGACCTGGTGTGGGAAGAGATCCCTAAGTCACAGAGGGCACGTGGATCCCGGGAGCCATGCGCCTTCCCTGGGACCTGGCCTGGGAAGACATCCCTAAGTCACAGAGGGCACGTGGATCCTGGGAGCCATGCGCCTTCCCTGGGACCTGGTCTGGGAAGAGATCCCTAAATCACAGAGGGGACCTGGATACCAAGAGCCATGCGCCTTCCCTGGGACCTGGTCTGGGAAGACATCCCTAAGTCACAGAGGGCACCTGGATACGGGGAGCCATGCGCCTTCCCTGGGACCTGGTCTGGGAAGAGATCCCTAAGTCACAGAGGAGACCTGGATCCCGGGAGCCATGCACCTTCCCTGGGACCTGGTCTGGGAAGACATACCTAAGTCACAGATGGGACCTGGATACGGGGAGCCATGCGCCTTCCCTGGGACCTGGTCTGGGAAGACATCCCTAAGTCACAGAGGGCACCTGGATACGGGGAGCCATGCACCTTCCCTGGGACCTGGTCTGGGAAGAGATCCCTAAGTCACAGAGGGGACCTGGATCCCGGGAGCTATGCGCCTTCCCTGGGACCTGGTCTGGGAAGAGATCCCTAAGTCACAGAGGGGACCTGGATCCCGGGAGCCATGCGCCTTCCCTGGGACCTGGCCTGGGGTAGGATAGGCCAACCCTGAGCACATTCCCCTTAAACATGACATGTGTTCATCAAGGCGCTAAATTCACCCCAGGGCTACCCGCACATTTCCCATGAACACTCTTCCTTTCTTATTCTGTTGGATCTGTCAACTGCTTTAGAGACAGTGGCTCATACGTCACGTTAAACTCCTCGCATCTTTTGTTTTTTCTGATTCTGTCTTATTTTCATTTCGTTGTTATGTAGCTAACCGCACATATTCGGTACCGTGGGCCAATACTTTCCCTCTTATTCATGGTGTTCCCCAAGGCTCTGTTCTAGGACCTTTACTCTTTTCTCCTTACACTTCTCCTCTTGCGGCTATTATCTCGTCTTTCGGAATCTCCCATCACTTTTATGCAGATGAAACCAAACTCTTTCTGTCGTTTTCTTCTTCATGTCTTCTATTCACGATAATTTCGTTTTCTGTCTTTCAGCCATCAAAACTTGGATGCCTGACCATTTTCTTGTTTTGAACGACACCAAAACTGGAGTTGTTTTTTCCCTTGCTATAACATTATTCCTCCCCCATCGCCTCCTCCTTTTCTTTGCTTCCCGCCTTCTCTTCTCCCTATTTCCAGCTCTGCTCATAATCTTGGTCTGTATCTTGATACCGATTTATCTTTCTCTTACCAGATTTTGACTATATCACACTCCTGTCATTATCACCTTTTCAATATTCGTAAAACTCATTCCTTTCTTACATTTAACCAAACTCGTGATTTCCTCACGCATTTTCTCACACCTATTTCATTGCTCTACTCTCTTCTGTCATCGCCTTGTTTCTCGTCTGGCTCCTTTAAAATGTTTTTAATGCTTCTTTCCATTCGTTTGTTATGTTTGCTTTCTCCTCGTGACTCGACTTCTCGGACACCATCCTCTCTTGGATGGTTATCTTTTCACGGACGTCTCACATTCTCTTTGCGTTGTATTGGATGTACATCTCTTCATGGGGTTAAGCCTTCATCTCGTTCATCTCTTCCTTCTTTACATGTTCGCTTTCGTGCTTTACGTTCTCAGTCTCATTATCAATCCCTCTCCCCCGTGCCCAGTCAAAGTTGCATTCCTTTTCCTTGCTTGCCCACATCAGTGGAGTGCTCTCCCTCTTTCTCTTTGTTCTATTAATTCTTGTTCTTTATTTCGTACCTTTCTTAAAAACCATCTTCGTCAGTCTTCATAGCTGTATAGCGTGTGATTTTACATTTGATTGTGTTGTAAGTGTATCTTGTTCAGCGCTATATAAATTACAAATAAAATAGAAGCAAACAATAAAATAGGAAATACAATCAGTGAGCAGCTCACCTTTGTTCCGAAAATAAATAATGCAGGTCCAGTGTGCTTAATAGCATTTCTTAATTGCTCATATAGAGTTTCTTTTCCCCAGCTCATGGGAAGATTTTGGAGCCTGCGGGGGCTCTGTTGTAGCGAGCCCCCGCCCACTTTAAGCCCTGTGGCCTAGTCAAATTGTGCTTGCACTGGTGAAAAGGTCCTGTAATTCTGTCCATAGGCATCTTCCTGCCAATTATGACCTCAAACAGCACAGCAAACTTGCCCCTTGGCGGGGGCTGGCTCCTTGCTCTCGGACCCTCACTGGAGGCCCATCACCAAGAGACAAAAAAAAAAGCTCAAATAAAGGAAGTGTCTCAGCAAGGAACAAGTCTTGCGGGTCATACATCTTGTGTGCACATTCTGAGAGCTGACACATGGCATCCCGGAGATGGAAGCCGCCAGAAGATGAACTGAACCTGTCACATCCACGCGTCTGACTCCCGCCACATCCATCACGGCGCAGAGTGTGTCTGACGGGCGTGTGAGTGCCACAAGGCGGGGGAAGATTTAGGCGACACTTACTCTATAAAGCTATTCCGTCCCCATCCAGTGCTGCTGACTTCATGACTGAAGTTGACTGCTGTTGGCTGTCACTGCAGAAGGCTTCTTTGTCGGTGAGGTGGGCCTGATTACGACTTTCTGCTCCAGGGGGTGCCCCGGAAGGCCCGCCTGATTCCAAGTCATGCAGACCTTTGCGTTAATGCCCATTATGGATGTCATGGGCCTCATTATAAGTTTGCCGGTCTGGGAACTACGGTACCGGTAACCTTGCCGGTACCGTAGTTCCCGGACCGGCAAACTACGAGTTGTGCTGGCGGGTGCCTTACTGCCCGCCAGGCTGGACCTGGCAGGCAGAGCGGCACCCGCGAGCACAGCATGTCGGATGCACCGGCACGTTATGAACGGTGCCGGTGCATCCGATCTCCCCATCCCATTCAATCCTATGAGGCCGAATGGGATTGGGGAGCATCTTTTTGCCGGCCCCTGCAAATGGTCAATTAACGGATCCGGCAGGTAATGACCCAGTAATTGCCCATTCGCGGGCGCTGGAAAAGAAATGACACTGCCAATGTCATAATGAGGCCCATAGTCTCATAGTAATTTCCTCCACACAAAAGCCGGTGGTGATGAGAGTTTCAGAAGCAAAGCTCCAAGTGTGGTGGAGTGGTATCCACGAGTAGTTTTAATTACCAGGTGTTTTTACTGCTACTGCCAGACTCGTAATCAGGCAATTTGAGATTTTAATGGAACGCCACCGCAGCTGCCAACATATCGTATGCTGTCAATGGGTTGAGGTACAGCAAGTTAAATCAAAGATTGGACGAAGCCACATAACAAGACGTGGGCCTCATTACGAGTTATGTGGTATTCTGGTGGTAAATCCCCTGGAATACCGCTCAATGGAATTTCTGTTACCGCCATTTGGTCAGGCCAAATTACTGCTGGATTACAAGTGGCGGTGACAGAGTTAATCCACATTACTTGAGACTCCATTGCACTCTATGCGACATTTTTGCTGCAATTACCACCGGTGGAATGACCGCTGCTGTAATTCCACTGATTTTGCAGATTTTGTGCAGAAAGTGGGAGGTTTTACCTCCATCTTGATGCTGCTGGAAAATTCCCCACTCCAGGGCTATACTGGTAGCATGGCGGTATGGGAAAAGTGGAGCTAATCCTTTACCGCCAATTATTTCCCCCACTGCTACACTTGTAATGAGCCCCACTTTTCTTACCCTAAACAATTTTGTGGATCATTACAACATCTTAAAAATGCATCTTGATAATATGGCGCGAATAGACCCAGGGAATCGAAAAACAAAAAAACAAAACAAGTAATTTACATTAAAAAACAACCCAAAAACTGAGCCAAGAAAAGAGTGTTTCGTTTTTTGCGGTTGGTTTTCAAGGGGGCGGTTTGGCAAAGCCGCACAGAAGCAACTGTTCCTGGACCTATCAGGGTCTTTATGTCATGTTCCATAATGTATATCTTCTAATGATACTATGTACCTGACAAGGGGACTCTCAGGTGTACCTGGGTCTGCTGTGGAGACTAGACATGCTGGAACAACTGCACAGCTCTTTATTGCTGGGCATTTCTATAGCGCTTACCTGCTGACTTGTGGTCGCTTCAGGGCGCTATGATATTGTAGCAGCGCTGCAGACCTGGGCGTCCTGTGAAGGATTACTTTGGTCAAGTCACAACGCTTGATGCAACCAGTTTGGTTCCTGGACTGAAGAGTGGGTAGTCCTTGGACGGGCCAAGTGGGGGTCGGACGGTCTGGGCTGAAATAAAATTTTATTGGGAGTATTTTCTTCCTAATTTTTGAAGTTGAGATTATAACATTTTTTAGGACAGTAAAAAGTAATTCCCATTCCCAATTAAACTATTTGTTAAAACTGGTAAATATAGATATAAAACGGTTATGTTTTAATAATCCATAATTCTTTGCACCTGGTAACAAAGCGTGTAAATAAAGGCTGCATTCTGACCTGAAATGTTCGCTTTTCCTCAGGCACCTCCTTCCTGCGCCTCTGCCCCCCCCCCGACCCCACCCCCGTGCACCCCTGATCTGCTGACCGTACCCGGTTTGGTCGGATGCAGGGGGCGGGCTGTGCCACTTGTTTCCTGATTTGAGTAGGGGGTAGTTTTAACCCCTCTGACATGTTATTTGCCTGATGTCAGGACCTCGAAGTGTCTGTTAGGCTGCCTGGTCCTAGGGCTGCTTGGAAGGATGCTGGGCAGGCAGTGCGCTGGTAGTAAGAGGAGGCTGGACTTGGATTAGGGCTGCTTGGAAGGATGCCGGGCGGGCAGTGCGCTGGTAGTAAGAGGAGGCTGCACTTGGATTAGGGCTGCTTGGAAGGATGCCGGGCGGGCAGTGCGCTGGTAGTAAGAGGAGGCTGCACTTGGATTAGGGCTGCTTGGAAGGATGCCGGGCGGGCAGTGCGCTGGTAGTAAGAGGAGGCTGCACTTGGATTAGGGCTGCTTGGAAGGATGCCGGGCAGGCAGTGCGCTGGTAGTAAGAGAAGGCTGCACTTGGATTAGGGCTGCTTGGAAGGATGCCGGGCGGGCAGTGCGCTGGTAGTAAGAGGAGGCTGCACTTGGATTAGGGCTGCTTGGAAGGATGCCGGGCAGGCAGGTAGTAAGAGGAGGCTGCCTGGTACTAGGGCTGCTTGGAAGGATGCTGGGCAGGCAGTGCGCTGGTAGTAAGAGGAGGCTGCACTTGGATTAGGGCTGCTTGGAAGGATGCCGGGCAGGCAGTGCGCTGGTAGTAAGAGAAGGCTGCACTGGGATTAAGGCTGCTTGGAAGGATGCCGGGCAGGCAGTGCGCTGGTAGTAAGAGGAAGCTGCACTTGGATTAGGGCTGCTTGGAAGGATGCCGGACAGGCAGTGCGCTGGTAGTAAGAGGAGGCTGCACTTGGATTAGGGCTGCTTGGAAGGATGCCGGGCAGGCAGTGCGCTGGTAGTAAGAGGAGGCTGCACTTGGATTAGGGCTGCTTGGAAGGATGCCTGGCAAGCAGTGCGCTGGTAGTAAGAGGAGGCTGCACTTGGATTAGGGCTGCTTGGAAGGATGCCGGGCAGGCAGTGCGCTGGTAGTAAGAGGAGGCTGCACTTGGATTAGGGCTGCTTGGAAGGATGCCGGGCAGGCAGTGCGCTGGTAGTAAGAGAAGGCTGCACTTGGATTAGGGCTGCTTGGAAGGATGCCGAGCAGGCAGTGCGCTGGTAGTAAGAGGAGGCTGCACTTGGATAAGGGCTGCTTGGAAGGATGCCGGGCAGGCAGTGCACTGGTAGAAAGAGGAGGCTGCACTTGGATTAGGGCTGCTTGGAAAGATGCCAGGCGGGCAGTGCGCTGGTAGTAAGAGGAGGCTGCACTTGGATTAGGGCTGCTTGGAAGGATGCCGGGCAGGCAGTGCGCTGGTAGTAAGAGGAGGCTGCACTTGGATTAGGGCTGCTTGGAAGGATGCCGGGCAGGCAGTGCGCTGGTAGTAAGAGGAGGCTGCACTTGGATTAGGGCTGCTTGGAAGGATTCCGGGCAGGCAGTGCGCTGGTAGTAAGAGGAGGCTGCACTTGGATTAGGACTGCTTGGAAGGATGCCGGGCAGGCAGTGCGCTGGTAGTAAGAGGAGGCTGCCTGGTCCTAGGGCTGCTTGGAAGGATGCCGGGCAGGCAGTGCTCTGGTCGTAAGAGAAGACTGCACTTGGATTAGGGCTGCTTGGAAGGATGCCGGGCAGGCAGTGCGCTGGTAGTAAGAGGAGGCTGCACTTGGATTAGGGCTGCTTGGAAGGATGCCGGGCAGGCAGTGCGCTGGTAGTAAGAGGAGGCTGCACTTGGATTAGGGCTGTTTGGAAGGATGCCGGGCAGGCAGTGCGCTGGTAGTAAGAGGAGGCTGCACTTGGATTAGGGCTGCTTGGAAGGATGCCGGGCAGGCAGTGCGCTGGTAGTAAGAGGAGGCTGCACTTGGATTAGGGTTGCTTGGAAGGATGCCGGGCAGGCAGTGCGCTGGTAGTAAGAGGAGGCTGCACTTGGATTAGGGCTGCTTGGAAGGATGCCGGGCAGGCAGTGCGCTGGTAGTAAGAGGAGGCTGCACTTGGATTAGGGCTGCTTGGAAGGATGCCGGGCGGGCAGTGCGCTGGTAGTAAGAGAAGGCTGCACTTGGATTAGGGCTGCTTGGAAGGATGCCGGGCGGGCAGTGCGCTGGTAGTAAGAGAAGGCTGCACTTGGATTATGGCTGCTTGGAAGGATGCCGGGCGGGCAGTGCGCTGGTAGTAAGAGAAGGCTGCACTTGGATTATGGCTGCTTGGAAGGATGCCGGGCGGGCAGTGCGCTGGTAGTAAGAGGAGGCTGCACTTGGATTAGGGCTGCTTGGAAGGATGCCGGGCGGACAGTGCGCCGGTAGTAAGAGGAGGCTGCACTTGGATTAGGGCTGCTTGGAAGGATGCCGGGCAGGCAGTGCGATGGTAGTAAGAGGAGGCTGCACTTGGATTAGGGCTGCTTGGAAGGATGCCGGGCAGGCAGTGCGCTGGTAGTAAGAGGAGGCTGCACTTGGATTAGGGCTGCTTGGAAGGATGCCGGGCGGGCAGTGCGCTGGTAGTAAGAGGAGGCTGCACTTGGATTAGGGCTGCTTGGAAGGATTCCGGGCAGGCAGTGCGCTGGTAGTAAGAGAAGGCTGCACTTGGATTAGGGCTGCTTGGAAGGATGTAAAAAGTAATTCCCATTCCCAATTAAACTATTTGTTAAAACTGGTAAATATAGATATAAAACGGTTATGTTTTAATAATCCATAATTCTTTGCACCTGGTAACAAAGCGTGTAAATAAAGGCTGCATTCTGACCTGAAATGTTCGCTTTTCCTCAGGCACCTCCTTCCTGCGCCTCTGCATCCCCCCCCCCCGGCCCCCCCCTGCACCCCTGATCTGCTGACCGTACCCGGTTTGGTCGGATGCAGGGGGCGGGCTGTGCCACTTGTTTCCTGATTTGAGTAGGGGTAGTTTTAACCCCTCTGACATGTTATTTGCCTGATGTCAGGACCTCGAAGTGTCTGTTAGGCTGCCTGGTCCTAGGGCTGCTTGGAAGGATGCTGGGCAGGCAGTACGCTGGTAGTAAGAGGAGGCTGCACTTGGATTAGGGCTGCTTGGAAGGATGCCGGGCAGGCAGTGCACTGGTAGTAAGAGGAGGCTGCACTTGGATTAGGGCTGCTTGGAAGGATGCCGGGCAGGCAGTGCGCTGGTAGTAAGAGGAGGCTGCACTTGGATTAGGGCTGCTTGGAAGGATGCCGGCAGGCAGTGCGCTGGTAGTAAGAGAAGGCTGCACTTGGATTAGGGCTGCTTGGAAGGATGCCGGACGGGCAGTGCGCTGGTAGTAAGAGGAGGCTGCACTTGGATTAGGGCTGCTTGGAAGGATGCTGGGCAGGCAGTGCGCTGGTAGTAAGAGGAGGCTGCCTGGTCCAAAGGCTGCTTGGAAGGATGCTGGGCAGGCAGTGCTCTGGTAGTAAGAGGAGGCTGCACTTGGATTAGGGCTGCTTGGAAGGATGCCGGGCAAGCAGTGCGCTGGTAGTAAGAGAAGGCTGCACTTGGATTAGGGCTGCTTGGAAGGATGCCGGGCAGGCAGTGCGCTGGTAGTAAGAGGAGGCTGCACTTGGATTAGGGCTGCTTGGAAGGATGCCGGGCAGGCAGTGCGCTGGTAGTAAGAGGAGGCTGCACTTGGATTAGGGCTGCTTGGAAGGATGCCGGGCAGGCAGTGCGCTGGTAGTAAGAGGAGGCTGCACTTGGATTAGGGCTGCTTGGAAGGATGCCGGGCAAGCAGTGCGCTGGTAGTAAGAGGAGGCTGCACTTGGATTAGGGCTGCTTGGAAGGATGCCGGGCGGGCAGTGCGCTGGTAGTAAGAGGAGGCTGCACTTGGATTAGGGCTGCTTGGAAGGATGCCGGCAGGCAGTGCGCTGGTAGTAAGAGAAGGCTGCACTTGGATTAGGGCTGCTTGGAAGGATGTAAAAAGTAATTCCCATTCCCAATTAAACTATTTGTTAAAACTGGTAAATATAGATATAAAACGGTTATGTTTTAATAATCCATAATTCTTTGCACCTGGTAACAAAGCGTGTAAATAAAGGCTGCATTCTGACCTGAAATGTTCGCTTTTCCTCAGGCACCTCCTTCCTGCGCCTCTGCATCCCCCCCCGGCCCCCCCTGCACCCCTGATCTGCTGACCGTACCCGGTTTGGTCGGATGCAGGGGGCGGGCTGTGCCACTTGTTTCCTGATTTGAGTAGGGGTAGTTTTAACCCCTCTGACATGTTATTTGCCTGATGTCAGGACCTCGAAGTGTCTGTTAGGCTGCCTGGTCCTAGGGTTGCTTGGAAGGATGCTGGGCAGGCAGTACGCTGGTAGTAAGAGGAGGCTGCACTTGGATTAGGGCTGCTTGGAAGGATGCCGGGCAGGCAGTGCGCTGGTAGTAAGAGGAGGCTGCACTTGGATTAGGGCTGCTTGGAAGGATGCCGGGCAGGCAGTGCGCTGGTAGTAAGAGGAGGCTGCACTTGGATTAGGGCTGCTTGGAAGGATGCCGGGCGGGCAGTGCGCTGGTAGTAAGAGGAGGCTGCACTTGGATTAGGGCTGCTTGGAAGGATGCCGGCAGGCAGTGCGCTGGTAGTAAGAGAAGGCTGCACTTGGATTAGGGCTGCTTGGAAGGATGCCGGGCGGGCAGTGCGCTGGTAGTAAGAGGAGGCTGCACTTGGATTAGGGCTGCTTGGAAGGATGCTGGGCAGGCAGTGCGCTGGTAGTAAGAGGAGGCTGCCTGGTCCTAAGGCTGCTTGGAAGGATGCTGGGCAGGCAGTGCTCTGGTAGTAAGAGGAGGCTGCACTTGGATTAGGGCTGCTTGGAAGGATGCCGGGCAAGCAGTGCGCTGGTAGTAAGAGAAGGCTGCACTTGGATTAGGGCTGCTTGGAAGGATGCCGGGCAGGCAGTGCGCTGGTAGTAAGAGGAGGCTGCACTTGGATTAGGGCTGCTTGGAAGGATGCCGGGCAGGCAGTGCGCTGGTAGTAAGAGGAGGCTGCACTTGGATTAGGGCTCAGTGCGCTGGTAGTAAGAGGAGGCTGCACTTGGATTAGGGCTGCTTGGAAGGATGCCGGGCAGGCAGTGCGCTGGTAGTAAGAGGAGGCTGCACTTGGATTAGGGCTGCTTGGAAGGATGCCGGGCAGGCAGTGCGCTGGTAGTAAGAGGAGGCTGCACTTGGATTAGGGCTGCTTGGAAGGATGCCGGGCAGGCAGTGCGCTGGTAGTAAGAGGAGGCTGCACTTGGATTAGGGCTGCTTGAAAGGATGCCGGGCAGGCAGTGCGCTGGTAGCAAGAGGAGGCTGCCTGGTCCTAGGGCTGCTTGGAAGGATGCCGGGCAGGCAGTGAGCTGGTAGTAAGAGGAGGCTGCACTTGGATTCCTGCTTTTTAACACAGTGGGTTGTGGACATTATAAAGATGTTGACTCTTTTGTCAGCCACAGACTCAGTGCACTGCAGACCATAGCTGGCCTGACAGGTCCTCAGTGTATCGCATGCACAAAGCAAATGAGGGCGTGGATTTCCAACCTGCCAACCACTACCGTCCTTGGGGTGCTTACAACGTTTGCCTCTTTCCAGCTCGGTGGGTGGGCTGGGTCCTGCCGGGGCCTGCTGGGGCAGGGCTGCGGAGAGAAAGAGGACTTCCCACGCGCTGTGGATGGCGGCGGCATGTCGCGGACGGTCCTGGCGGCAGGCCCCTGAGCGTTGTCTCGAGCGGTTCCTGGAGTTTGGTGGAGATGTCACGCCCTTCTTGGACGCTGTGGACCACATGATTTGCTGTGTCGTTGGGTCGCTGTTATTTGCTCCCCAAGATTTGGCCTGGTCTTTAATACTAGGTTCTGATTATTTACCTCTACCAATTGCCACTGTTAATTTTATATTAAGTTTAAATCTGGAAACTCAGTGAATTCATCGTCAGTCGTGATGTCAACCATGTTGAAGTATGTGATACACCCAGTTCTTATGTTTGTGACTCATTTTTTTTCATACTTTGGTGAGTATCTACATGGTGATACCAATGGTGAGGTATAGTTGATGTATTGTTGATCATACCTCATATTGTTTTAAGTTGTTTTAAGTTATGTGTTTTCTCTTTATTTGATCTTATTGTACATAGGAAAAGGAAAAAAAAATGTAATTCTTAAAAAGTTTTGGTTTCTTTTAATGAAAAAATATTTTATTCGATATATTGTATTTTGTATTTGAAACGTTGATTTATTTCAACTAAATCAAATTAAAAAAAAAATAAGTTATTTGCTGAGGATCGTGGCAGCTCGTGCCATCTGCTCCTCGTGCACAGTAATTTGCACAGGGTTGTCCAGCCCAGGTACGGCTTATTTGTGGATTCTTTAAGCCTGTGTCCGGACTCCTGGGTCTGTGACTTGCATCCTTTTATGGTTGGACTTTTAGTATTTTTAGTATTTGTTCCTCACATGTTGTTACCCTTGTTAGGGGGTGGCTGATTTTTAGTCTTGCAATTTCATCATGTTGCTCGACTCGCACCATGACAGGTTCTGTGACCATTCATTCAATGTTCTTTCCTACCCGTGTTCTGTCTTCTCTTTTCTCGCTGTTTCTTTCTTTTTATTCTATTTATTGTCGACTTTACATGTATTATGATGATTGTTTATTTATATAGCGCCTATACACAATGTGTTACCAACTCATTCAATTGTGTAAGCGTAAGGCGCTATAGACATAAAATAAACAAACAACTAGCCAGGAGAGACCCTGGAGGCTTTGGAACCTGTCGGATAATTGCTGACACTTCTGTGTTTCCACAGCACCTAGCTAGACAGCTACAGACCTTGCACTGTGCATTTCATTATATATGTGCATTTATCTCTAGATGCAAACCAAAAGCGAGACACAGTACTGACCACAGCAGGCCTTCAGAGTTAGGCGCATGTATAAACACTCATCAGAAAGAGCAGGTAACCAATCCAACCAGCATGGAAGCACAGGTGGTACGTGTTCACATTGCATATGTGAGAAAGCAAAACAGGATAACACAGTTTACAGCAACAAGCATTATTCGTCTGGACTGGACAGCATAGCAATTCAAATGTAAGAAGCTTCGCTCAAAACGGCGGCATCCTAACTGGCACTCTTTGGTTATGAATACGCTACACTATGCCAGTTCCAGCTCTCGGCTCCTCCCTACCCTCACGTTGGGTGAGTAGTCAAATTGTGATCATGACATTGTGACCCCTTCTGCGTAAAAGAAGCGACCCCTGGCTAATACCTTTTAGATCTGGGCTTGTTAATTATTTGGTACCAAAACGATTACAAAAGTCCTGCCTTCCGTGTCCAGTCTTACACTTTGCCAATCATAAGACCCCACAGAGGGACCCTAATTGCCTGATTGGCCTGTTTATACTCACACTAAGCCCTTTGCTTTTTCAGAAGGATCGGGCGTCTCTGCCAGGACACTGCCCCCGACTCGAACTGCGGTCTTCCTTCTGCAGCTACACCGGGCTCAGAACTCGTAGGGCAGCTCCTCCTTTCAGCCAGCTGGCAGTCCAGAAGCAGTTTCTCCCTCTCTGCAGCTACACTGGTCTCCAGCGCCTCCTCTCTCCTGGCAGCCAGAAGCAGCACCTCTCGGAAGCTCGAACCAGAAGCCAAGGGCTCTCCAACCAGCAGAACAAGCTTGTCCTTTCTCCTTTCACCCCTTTTAAGCCGTTCAGTGGAACTTGCCTCTTATGCTATGTCCCCATACATACCTTTACCATTTCCCAGGCTCTTTTCTGATGTCATCTGTCATATCACGTGCCTGAACTTGCGAGCACTTTCCAGCACCTTTCCTGCCTCCCTGTCGTGTAACTTTCATCACTCGCCAAATGACATTTGGACAGTTTTTGGCAGAACATCTCCTCATGATGTTGCCTATTCTCCCTTCCTCTCTTCCGCTCACAACAATGGACATTCATCCTCAAGGCCCCTTTCTGCAGCTACACTGGGTGCTCTGCCTGGCAAAGGACTGGTGTCAGCTCTCAATGTTGCATTATTTCTGAAACTGGCAAGGCTCAGTCAGCGTGTTGTGGGTGCACCTGCTGCGCAACCCAGTACACTCAGATTCTGTGGCCTAACACATCTAACCCATACAACTCACCCCTATACTAATTGATAGTACCCAATGTCACCCTCCTTTGCGATCCCTACTGCTAAATGTTATTACCCATGTTAGTAATCCATGTCCCACACAACACTACACACAGCATCTGCTGCACAAGTTCCTTTAGCGTGCAACCTTTCCCACAAACTCGCCTTGGTTTGAGAGGACGAGTAGATCTTTAGCGAAAAACATGTTGCAAGGTTAGACCCTGCAGTTATTGTCGGCACAGACCTGTTGGGGGTTAGAGGATTTAGGAGAATTTGGGGATTAGCAAGATCTTTAACCACATTTGGTTGGGGGCACCACAATATGTAGCATCATGGATTCAAAGGGAAGACACAGAGAATGCATTTTCCTTTGTACCAAGGAGTCCTACTGGCATGGACTGAAGGATGCCAACCAGCATTGCCTTTCTAGCCTGCCACCAGGGACAGTGAGGTAGTATGCAATTCACTGGTGCCTTGACAACTTTTTAAAATTTCTTCCTGGAATCTCAAAATGGCAACCTTAACCTTTGGACGTCTTGGAGACAGGGGAAGTTTACTTTCCAAAGTACGGGCATACCTGTCAGAGACCTACCATGACCCACGCCCATACGGGGACAAAAGGGGTTAACTCTAAGCGTGCTCGTGTCGTGCACATCCGTAACCACGCAGTACCACACAAATGCAGGGCACAGCTCTGCGGGGCCAGTCAATTGTGTGTGTGTCCATCCTTATTAGACAGCGTGGACACAGGCATACGCAGGAACATGCAGGAACATATGCAGGAACATGCAGGAACATATGCAGGAACATGGAGGAACATACCCAGGAACATGCAGGCACATCATGCTTTGCAGAAGATGTATTGAGGGAATGGTTGAATTGTTTTTGTGTCATCGGAAACCAGCTATTGGTTAATCATTTCTATACCATCACATTATGGTGCCTAGCACGTACTACTGATGACATCATCAAGGTGGTTGCCAATACGGCACATACAATATTCCATATCTCAGTTCTTTATTGACAGATTTTAATTTCTACGGTCTCATTTGAAAGATATTTCCAGACCTAAATCAGAGTCATTGGTGTCTCCAAATAGTCCTATTTATAGAACAGCTATTCAGGTACAGAACCAGTCTTATATGGTCAGTTTCTCATGTATCTCCTTCAGACACACTCGTTTGACTCTAGTTATGGAAAGTGTAAGGTCGATGGACCAAACATCATCCAAACGCAAGCGCTCGACTGCTATAGAATTTTATTTGTGATGATTGTGTCAATGCCAACAAAAGGAGGTGCTGGTTCAAAGCCGAGAATCTATTAAGAAGCTGCTTGATGCTGTAAGAATGGGAAATGGGAGCAGCAAAGACACTGAAAATAAACACCCCACAGAATACTTTGAAAACACATCTGCAGAAAGGAAATACAACCTTGAAACTACAACTGCAAAAAAAAAAAAAGTAAATGTAAATCCTGGTGGCATGTGTCCTTATACACTTTGCAAAGAGGTGATGTTGCCAGGCCACAGACCAGGCACAAACAAACCACTGTTATAACATGAAGAGGATATTGATAGCTGTTGTGACGTGCTTGTCACTGTATGGAAGAGCTGGTGAGGTCATATGGAATGTTTGGTGTTGAATGATGTGTGAGTGCTCCAGACAAGGTCAGTTAAGCCTGGGTGATGGGACCCAGTGGTTCTGTTCAAGCTGTCTTACTGTAACTGGCAATAAGGATGTCTGAAGAAACAGAAGAAGACTACAGAAGGTGTTTTTTAACAATAGCTCAGTCAGCAGGAAAGTGCTTCTATGTACAAGATCCCACCGTACCAGTACACAATTACAGAACAAATGCAGACTTCCTTTGCCATTGAGTCGAACCTCAGAGGCATCCACTGGACATAGTTTTACTAAAGATGCAGGTCATACAATGTATGATGCTGCTCAGCTGAGTGAAAATAGCCCTTGTGACAAATCAACTTCCGGGGCACCAGTGCTCCAGGGGTGAATATCGGTTTCTAAACCAACAATCAGCCCCACGCCTCTGGTACACCAGAATGGATCGGGACAGATTTTTGTAAACGAGCATACAATTAAAATTATAAAACTGCTTATCCAATTTTAGTAACCTGGACTGAATGGCAGGCTTCCTCCTCCAAAGGTCATTGATTGTTGGTTATTTGCAACACAGCAAAAATGCAATTATTACCCAGTGATAAAAGGAGTGTCCAGTCAAGGGTTTATACCAATATCTACCATATTATTATCACAACAGATTATCTAATAACACTACTAAATGCAACCCGCCCTGTAAAGGAATGCAGAGGACAGGCAGTTTCTAAGAAGGAAAAGGGATGCACTCGATACTGACAGGAGGGTAGGTGGTGTGGTTAATAACCACAATAGTTTTTTACAAGGTTTCTGGGCTTCAGCAAAAAGGGAGAAAGGGTCTTAAAATGTCTCTAGGGGACTTCTCGGAAGGATCAGAGCCACAAAACCACAATGTACCTCTTGCTGTAGTTGTTGTTGGTGCTCGATAGCGTCAAGTCGGCTTCAGGGAACGTTTCAGGCTTCTGCGACAGAGTTTGTGACGGGAGTTAGAGCAGCTATCAGGCACAAGACAGTTCTGCGAGTGAAGCTTGGCGAAAGGCTACATGCTGGCCTTCACAGCGACTTAGTGTCAGGAACTGTTGTCTCAGTGCTGATTGGCAGTTCTGAAGCACTGGTCGAGATGTCTCTTGTTCAGTCAGAGGCCGCAACTTGGCGGGTCTAGCTCGAGGCTTGACCCGGGACGGTGGTTGCGAATGTCCTTTAAGCCATACAGCGGCAGGTGCTTGTTGTTGCACTTCTCCCCGCTTCTTCGTTGGGCTTCAGTTGTCCTTCAAAGCAGCTGGCCCAGAGCTAGGTAGTGTGTTGCAGGCAGCTGTGTTGTCCTTGGTTTCGGGTTCAGAGACCTTCTGGCAGTCCCTGTCCAGGGAGCTTGCTACAGAGTCTATAATGGCACGCTGTGTGCTTGCTGCGTACCGGTTATGAAGTGGATGGAGGGTCTCCTGAGTTCCTTTCTCACTCTGTTCCCTGGGAGAAGTTAAGGGGAGGGGTCTTGCTTCTCTCTTTGAATGTTCTTGGCCTTTCTTCACTGGTGGAAGCTGTAAGGCAGACTGGACCTTCAGCCAGGGTCCAAGGTTGAGTTCTTCATGCTTAAAGAGAAGTCTTCAGATGATCTGTCTGAAATAGGGGCTCCAGTCCAAAACTAAGTGGTCCATAGTGATTGGTGTAGGCTGAGCTTATATTAGTGAACCAATCATGGGGTCCCTACCAACAATGTTCTGTATGTGTGAGGTCATAACCAAGGAAAACAGGGAGGACTGGAAGCGCGCCGACTATGCGTATAGAAAGGCAGTTAAAGAAGCTAAATCTAGCTTTTATAATAAAGAAATAGAGGCAGCCCCCAACTCGACTAGCAAACTCTTTGAAATACTCAAGGATATGGAAAAACCCAAGATGCTCACACCTCCACGTAATGCATCTAAGGAAGATTGCGACAGGGTACAAGAGGGCTTCGCCGCAAAAATCCTAAAAGGTAGGAACAACATCATATTAGCCAGAACTGACACCAACATAGTAATCGCACGGGAGAAAATCTCACATTTAAAGAGAGAGAGAGAGCTTCAACTTCTCAGCTGTTACTGAGGAAGAACTATGCCTGGTGATATCCAAAATGAAGCCAACCTCTTGCGCCGAAAATATCCTTCCACCCAAAATCATTCCGGATCACAAAGAACTTTTTGCACCCATCCAGACCAGGTTAGTTAATGCTTCCTTCTCCGAGGGACTAGTTCCTGAGGGTAATAAAAAGGTCACTATAACCCCGCTAGTTAAGAAGGCAGGTCTGGACCCCAAGGATCCTTGCAACCTCCGCCCCATTACCAATTCAAATTTTATATTGAACGTTCTAGATAAAATAGCCACAAATCAGCTACAAAAACATGTGGAAGTTTCGGGCATACTGCACGAACAACAATCGGGTTTCCGGGCAGCCCACAGCAAAGAGCCAGCCATGTTGGACTTACAGACTCGTATGCTGGAGCTGATAGAGAAAGCCAAACCAGGGTTACTTATGTTGCTGGATCTTAGCGTGGCTTTTGACATGGTCGACCACCAGCTTCTCCAATTAGCATTGAACAAAATAGCTGGGTGCTCGCCAACAGCACTGGCATGGCTAGTATCATTCCTTAAGGACAGGAAGGCGAGAATGCATTGGGGCGATAAATTCTCAGAAGCAACTCCGATCTTGTTTGGCGTCCCTCAGGGAGCCAGCCTGTCCCCATTGCTTTTTAACCTCTGTATGAGAAGCCTCTGCAACCTGCTGGAAAACATCGGCGTATTTTTTACCAATTACGCCGATGATACGCAGCTGTTCTTCGAACTAACGGGAGACCATGCCACCGATAGAGGAAATATATAATATCATCGATATCTGGATGCAAAGACACTGGATGTGCCTAAACAATACCAAGACCGAACTAATGGTTTTTGGATCACGTCAGGCCAGATCCAAACTCGACCCCCAATATAAGGCCTTCCACATTAAAGAAGCCATCATACCAGTAGTGTCTAAAGTAAAATCTCTGGGGAGATAGGATCTCAGTAGGATCTGAAGCACAGGTTTATTAACTGTAAAAAATAACATGTACTACATACGTCTTCTAAGAGCCATTAGACCATTCATAAACGAGACAAATACAGCTACCATCGCAAGAGCAATCCTGTTATCTCGTTTAGATTATGGAAATGCCTTGTTACTGGGAGCTTCCAAGAAAGAGTTAATAAGGGGCCAATTGATGCAAAACAATGCAGTTCACATCATCAAGAAAAAGAAATATAGAGACCACATATCCGAAGGAAGAAAAGAACTGCACCGGCTCAGAATTGAGGACAAAGTTATGTTCAAGGCGTTGATGATAGTCCATAGAGGCCTCTTTGGGGAAGCGCCGTCGTACTTTAAAAAACAATTTTCATTGTACATGCCCCATAGATGTCTAAGATCGGCAGACACAGGTCTATTAAACATTCCAGAGGCCAAAAGGGCAACCGGAAGAGGAAGATCCTTTCCTATCAAGGCGGCAAAATATTGGAATGAGCTACCTGTAGCCCTGAGACAGGAAGGAAACCATCTCAGTTTAAGGAAGGCTCTGAAAACATTTCTATTCCAGTAGTACCGAAGCATATCAGGTCGCTGATATTATCTGTAGGGACTTTTAAATCCCGATAGATTCTACACGTGAATTTAACACCACTGGTCTCACCGCGCCCTGATGCCTGCAGGCTTACGGCACGTTATAAGCACATAGACATAGACATAGAAAAAGGTAAGGGGGTCCTACAGGAAGAAGGGGTGTCTCAGAACCACTATGGCAGAACCCTTCTTAATAGAAAGAGCTCTTTACTCACTCCCCTGGGAAACTAGGTTCCACCCTCCTTCCTGTCTGCTGTGATTAAACAGTCTCTCTGATTAATGGTTCTCCCTGTGTGGTGCATTTTTAAAGCGTCATATCCCTTGAAGATTGTGGGAGACCAGACTCTCTGGCTTTTGAAAACATGTTTGTATCTTATGAATGGGGTCCCTCATGTTCTCTACTGCAACACTAGACTCAGACATGTCAATTCCCTGTCGTTAATAGTGAGCAGCAGGAGCTGGCTTGGGGTTGACACAATTGCATATGAACGGTTTGTAGTGTTTCCTGTCTCCTTTGTTATCCTCTGCAGCCAGGCCCCCCTGTGGGCCTGTTTGAAGTAACTTCTTTTTGTATGTTAATTCCTGCCCCAGCTGCTTGGCTTAACAAAGGAGCAGGGCAGTTCCATGGAGCCGTTGCCAATTAATCAGGCCGGCGATGGCAGGGAGAAGCTTGTACTACCCCTCCTTGGGATTACATTGTGCTCTCCTGTGCTGTCAAATTCCAACTAAATATGACGGTGGCGGACTGGCATTATAGGCTGTGTCCAGGCCGTCCTCCCAGGTTTATGCGTTTGTTGTGTTGTGAGCATAGGAAAATATGTGTGGTTTTGCCCCACACATTTTCATGAGGCAGGTCTACCATCATCGATTTACCCAAAAAACATTCAAAGCCCACCAACCCCACCCCCAACATACGGATGGTCGAATTCCTCACATTAATGGAAAAGGAAGTTTAGAGGTGGCATCAACCCAAATGTTGCTCGTGCATATGGCACAAAATATCAAGAATGGTGTGTGAAAATCGTAAACAATGTCTTCCGGGGTGCAGAAAAACCTCCTGAAGCTCCGCTGAATGTGCCAGAATGGGCCCCTCAGATGCAATGCCTTGTGTATTGTAGGCCCTTTTGGAAGGTGCAGTTGTCACAAGGGCAGATGAGCGAAACTACAAGGACATATGTGACACAAAAGATATAGCGGAGGAAAATATTCTATCCAACTAAAACCTGGAAACAATTATTGAAAATGTATTTTATGACATGGACGTAGTATTTAGCAATCCTGTCTCCAAGAACCAGTCACAGGATATTTCTCTGAATTCAGTTCACAATGCGGTACGTTCACTTGCAGAAGAAAGAGCCAACATGAACTCAAACACGAAGTTTCTATATCAGGCGGCTAAATTACTTCAGAAACCCCCCGGGTAGAGGAGAGGTGGAGAGTCACTGGTTCCATCACGCAGGACAAAGTTACAAAAGGAAAAACACAAGCCATGTTATGCTTTTTCAAATGGTGTAAAGGGAGCAGACGAATGTATGTTTACTTGCAGGTTGGAAATACCCCTTTGTGCCTGAAGGAGGCTCTTATGGATCAAATGACTGACACAAAGGCGGGCCTCACATGGAGCCTCCACTTCAGCAACTAAAGCCCACACATATGAAATATAACTTTAGATTACAAAGCGTGTAGTAAATTCGTTGTCAGTTCATGGGTAGCTCTGGGTCCTCGATCAACTATAATAACAATCTCTGGCCTGAAACCGCTTTAGCTCACGACGTCCACCACGGCATGGAAGAGAATGCAGGCCTGGAGGTGCACTGAACCTTATGAAAGGAAATGCATGCACTGTGCTGCAGATAATGTACCTGCTATAGATACCCTTGAATTCCTGAACTGTGCAATACTTGTAACGTTCTAACCTCTAAGCACTTCTGATGTACTAACCTTGTAATGTACTAAACTCTGCTCATGTTCTAAGCACTTGTGATGCACTGTTTTATGCTTGTACTGTAACAAGATCTGCTTATGTGCTAAGCACATGCAATGTACTGTTTAATGCTTGTATTGTTTGATGCTTCTACTGTAATAAGCTCTGCTCATGTTCTAAGATTTTGCAAAGTGCTTTTTGATGCTTTTACTGTAATACGCTCTGCTCATGTTCTAAGCACTTGTGAGGTCGTTTTATGCCTTGTTAGGGAGAATTCTCATTCAATGGCTAATTCCCCTTACCTAGTGAGTCCCTCAGCAGCTTTGCTGGATTTCTGGAGTTTATTTTTTCCACCTGGTAAGAGTGTGAGCTTTTCCCCCCACTCTTACCTGTGTTTTGCCATGTGTACTTTGACTGTTTTTGTGATTGTGGACTCTGGAGTACACCACTTCAGTAGCCCCATTCCTTTTGTGTGTTACACAGCACCTTCAGTGCAGTAACACAGGGTTGTCTCTTAGGCTTCCCACGACTCCATTTTCTGGGGCGGACTACTGTCCCCGAGAAAAGGGTAAAGTTGCCATTAACTTTACATAGTCACTTTTAACCACGGATCCAGTACACCCCATCTTATATGGAGTATTGGAAAGGGTTAATTCTTAGCCCTTTTTATCTGTGCCTCTTGGAGCATTGTTTCGCTCCCTTAACATTAAGACTTGGCAGGTGGCAGTGGTACCTACCATAATATTTCTACCGCGGTTATATTATATAACATGGTACGTTTTAGGCTATTTTAGTAGCCTCAAACTTTAAACCCGCTTGCCCAAATACTTTTTATTTCGGCTCCGGTTGGGTTTAATTGCCATTTCTTTTTGTTCCCATCCTTCTTCGGTCTTTCTTTGCACAGCAAACTAGGTTTGCCTCCTTTGTTTGCCGACCTTTGGCGGGCTTCTGACCAGAAGCCCTCTTTTGGCGTCTGGGTGTCTAGGTGGGCTGAATGTGAGGGAGGGGTGTAGTCACCCCCTGCACAGGGTCTCCTTGGAGACCCAAGTCGCACTTTATGTTGATTGGCTGAGGTGGTTGTCCGGGCTGGACATCCCCCCTGCTGAGTGATTGACAGCCAGGCTGTGTGAATCGGGGATTTTGGCATAAAAGGCAGGACTCTTGGGCTAGAAGGGCGAGTCGCCACTGGAACTGCAAGGAACCGAAGCGAAGCGGAGAAGAAGATCGCTGCTGCAACCTCGGATCCCGGTGAAGCCCTGCTGCAGTCCTGAGCTATCTACCCTTCAACGACAAGAGAAGATCCAGTCCGTAGTCTTCTTCCCTTGAGCCTGGTGGGATCAACCAGCTCACCCTTTCTTCAGTCAGAGCCTCCTCTCCTGGGCCGAAATCACTGCTGTGCCGTAGTGGTCCGGATAGCCATCAGAAGAGCCCTCTCCTGATTTAAAGGAGGGCACCTTTTATTCATCGTTGTCTTTTTCGCTGCTGCTGGCCTTATCCCTGGGTAGTGCAGATCACTCCAGACATACTCCTTCTTGTCCCCATGACTGAAGCCGCAGGAACCGTGAGTCTGTAGGAACTACCAGGAACAACTGCCGTGGCACCAGCTTTTCTCCAACGAAATAAGGTACTGTGCACATTTGGTCGTTCTCTCTGACTGACCATCCGGAATCAGGGTGAACCCTTTTCCTCCACGAAGATTTATACTTTCTTCCCTCCCTTTTATAACTTTTCCTTCCATCTGACAATATCTAAGTACTCTTGGCAAATCTCGAACTGTTCAACGTGTGATCCTCAGCAACTAAGCATCTGCTCCATAGACACTGGCACTGGCCTATTGACTTTAATCTGTATCTTTGAAGAAGTCCTCTGATTCCCTTGCCTAAACAAAAGTATTGCCTGTGATTTTTATCCCCTTTCCCTTGTTTGAAATTGTAGAGTACAAAGTGTGTTTCGTGAGCATTTCTATCCGCGGGTATGCGTTAGTATCGCAACACCGGCCTGTCAAATCCTAATGTACTTACCTTGAATAGCTGGAACAAGTGGAAGTGGTGGCGTGTGGTGTATTTTACGTGTGATTTTGAATTTATAGAAGTGAAGTGTTTTATAACAGATGGTTTAAAAATAAATGTACTTATATTTTTTACCAGAAACCTTGAGTCAGTGTTTGCTTGAGTCACAGTAATTGTGGTCCCTTGGTGTAATCTCTGCTACTGCTCATATACTCTTGAGATAAGCCTGGCTGCTCCGCTACTGCTACCACTATAACATAGTAGTACAGGCTTATTACCACCTGTAGTCTTAATTGTGTGTAGTGGTCTCTAAGGGTACTGCACAGGATTCTGCCTGACATGCCTCTACTGTAATAACACGTGTTTATGTCCAAAGCACTTGCAATGTACTGTTTGATGCTTGTACTGTAATAAAATCGGCTCACATTCTAAGTACGTGTGATGTACTGCTGGGCGCTTGTATTTTACTAAACCCTGCCCATGTTCTAAGCACTGTATTGTTTTTCACTCATATTGTAATACGCGTTGTTTATATTCTAGACACTTGTGCTGTGCTGCTTGGCAATTGTACTGTTAGCCTATTCCAGCCACTCACACCCTTTGCTCTTCACTGATATAAATCCCCCGTCATGCGTTGTAAGATTGCATTCCCTTTCCCCTCTGTTTCCTTGGGAGCAAAGGAACTACAAACCACCGCTCTGTCTGTGGTTGGCACCACATATGAATGTCATAAAATAAATAAATACAATCATGTGGGCTTCTTTGATGACACACTGATGGGAAGGGAACCTTTCAAGCATATATGTCTAGTTTTGTATTTTTTATTTAAAACTTTTTATTAATGTTTTTAATTTTTTTATTGTGTTTGGTTTATTTTAATCAAACCCTTTACAAGTATTCCAATCAATTTCAAAAAGCAATCAACAATTAAAAGCACCCACCTCCTCACTTGATCCATGCTAACCATATCATACAATCCATACAAAAGATGGCCAACACCCACACCTCTCCAAATATGCCTGATTTTAAACAAACTACCTCATCACTACCTCATCACTCTTAGGGAAAAGAAGGAATTCGAGTAACTTCACACTAGCTAATACCAAACTAACCTTTAACCCCGTTAGGAGCATTTCCCACCACTCCCCTGCAGATAACGATTCACATTTATCCATGAAAATTCCAAGGTAGCGGTATCTCACTTCTGCCAAAAATCTACATGTCACCATCAGGTGAAATAGTGAGTCAACCGCCCCTTCTTCTCCGCAATATCTACAAATTGTCTCCCCTTCACCCAATTGTTTCCTCCTTAACTGGACCTCTCTTGTCATAAGATGTTAAAGCGTGTTCTCATGAAAAGGTCCCGATTATGTGCAGAGGGGAATTTTTGCAAGTACCTTTGTATTTTGGTTTATTAGCCTGTTTCCCTGATCTAATTCCAGAGCTGGATTATTACCCTTCCTACGTAGTATCCAATCACTCTCTTGTAGTTTCCTCTTGGCTTTCAATGGATTCCCTTTTAGCATTTCAAGCAGAATGCCACAGTGTCTAAGAATACTTCACATTTCGCCTTCCAATTTTCCAACCATTTGTCCCTGAGCTTTGATCCCTCTCCTCTCAGTATTTCAAATGGGGGTATATTATCCTTAGTCACACATTTTCTCAACAATGATATTGACCTCCATGTTGAAATTGACTCCAACAACTGGAGTCCAAGCTCAAATCGCATGACAGCCACTGGCAGAGAGTTTGGCAACCTTAATACCTTTAGCCAGAAGTGGCCCTCTAAGAGGTCCCAGACTTTCCATTAAAGGCCCAACAAACTTTCAACCCCACAGTACGAATCTGAGCACCTTTTGTTTATAAAATGTGATTATTGGGCACATAGAGAAGGTTCCATATTTCTGGTGCAATGCTCTCTCCTGTGCCGCTAGCTTTTATGTCTTGGCCAAGAGAATTCTTAAATACACTTGATCATTTGTATTTCTGTTTAGCACTACTCGTAGGTACGTTATTGTTTCAACAACCGCAAGGCGTTCACCTCCTATTTCCCATTGATACTTACTCCTTTGCTTTCTTTTTGCAGCCGCCATCACTAAGACCTTAGATTTTTTGGCATTTACTCAGAGTCTGTTTTCAGACAGGTACAGTTGGAAGGCAGTCAGCCCGCGCTCGAGTCCTATCTCCGTTTGGTCAATAAAGACAAAATCATCCGCATACAGGACCCAAGGCACCTGACGGCCATTAATATTCGGGGGGAAGGCCCGGACCATCTTCTGAGAATCTCCCAGATCAGTCATGTATTGGTTAAACAAAAATGGGGCCAAGGAACAACCTTGCTTTAATCCCCTAAACATAGGGATTTTAGCAGAGAGGGCGCTCTGTGGTGTTAATCTCACCTTTACTGTGGTATCTGCGTGCAGTGCCCTAACAGCCTCTACCAGGTCAGTTGAGCACTTTCTTTCAATAAGTTTGTTCCAGAGCCTGCCCCGGCTCATCCCATCAAAAGTCTGCTCATGGTCCATGAAAGCCACATAGATGTTTGTTCTGGCTTCCATGGCCCGAAGCTTCCAGAGATTGAGCAGGAACAAGTTCAGGGATGTGCCCACACCTTTCACGAATCCCATCTGCCGAGGGTCAAGGCACTCTACCCTCCGGGCCCAGATGTTGAAATCTCAAAGCAAAATTGTTGCAAACAACGTTCCCAAAGAGTCCAGAAGAGAGACTGGGCAATAGTTTTTAGAATCTTCCCGATCTCCCGTCTTAAAAATGGGCATGATTCTTGCCTCTCTCCAAATTTCCGAGATGAGTTTTGTGGCCAAGACCTGTGCAAACACTCTTACTGAGAAATCAGTCCAACATTCCACATTTTCCTTTAACATATGCTTAGCCACTCCATCGAGACCTGATGCTCTAGATGTACTCAGCCTTCTAATCATCGACCCAACATCTTCCCTCTCAATACTGACTTTCCAGTTTCCTCCCCCTCCCTGTGTTTGAATTGGGGTTCAAGCTCACTCTTCGCAAATAATTAGGTATAGAAGCTGATCCCCTTTTCCTCTGAAACCTGGGTGATCATAAGAGCGCAATCAAGACCTCCACCGTTATCCAGAAAGGCTCATAGGTTTCTTGTGTTCTACATTCACGCTGCTCTCAGCATTTGTTCTGCATCATACCAGTTTCGATACTGCTGCTCTATATTATTTTTTTTGGTTAAGCATGTCGGGTGGGTTTTCTTTCCTTAATTTCCTAATAACCACTCTCCATCTTCTTTTTGCTACCCCCACCTCCTTGTTAGTGGCATGCAGAGGGCAAAAATCAGGTTTCCTAAAAGCCCCAGACGTTACTTTATAGTCCCTCAGAATCCAATCGTAATCGACCCCCATCGGATGATCCGTCACGTATTGTTCAAAACGAGCCATCATCTTTGGGATTTCATACGGTTTTATTCGGAGTCTATTCCGGCCCCCTGTTATCTCGACTGGTTTAACCATAGTTTCCACCAGCTCCCACCACTTCCCATCTCATTGGGCCTCATTCCAAGTATGGAGGTATTCATGGCGCTATTTGCGCCATGACTACCTCCAAAACCGGTACCGAATCCGACTTGGTTCAATGGAGACTTACCGGTGTAGTCAGACCTTTGCGGGACCGGTAAGTCCCCATTGAAAAATCCATTCCCCATTCCCATTTGAGCCCCTATAGGGCGCAATGGGAATGGGGAAGTAGCTAATAACGGTACCGCAATTTGAGGTACCGTTATTAGCTCTGAAGTCCCTTAACGGGTCCCGTCCATAACACCTGGTAAAACCAGGCGTTGAAGGAGGGACCCGCTAAGGGAACTCGTAGTAGGACGCAAAGGGTTTACCGGCACCGGTGTCCTTACCGGTGCTGGTAATCCCTTTGCGCCCAACTCGGAATGAGGCCCATTGTCATTAGGTCATGATCACTTGAGTTCATCCTAATAACCTCAAAATTTACAATTACAGCAGCAATACTCTCAGAGAGACAACAGAAGTCTATGCAAGCACTTGAAATCCTACTTGTCCAAGTCATTGCCCCAGGTATGTCCCCTTTTGTTTGCCCATTTAGCATGGTTAGATTATGGGACCCTGCTTCATTAAGCCATAACAACTCTTTTTCTCCCAGCCCCGCTTCATCCATAACCTCACCAAAAGCATCCAGATTGAAATCACCACATACAATTATCTGGGGATTCTCTTCAGTCATAAGAGCATCGTCTATTAGTGACACAATAGATTTTATCAAAGCACAGTCCAGTGGAACACTCGGACTCCAATACACATTTAAGAGGACAATAACCATTCTCTTGCCACTGGGGAGATGTCTTTCCAGCCTTAACATTTGCACATGTGGACAGGGGTTTACAGAGAAAGTTACCCTAAAAGCCTTGCTCATTTGAACCAATGTCAGCAAACCCGAATAAGGACGTCCTAAGGCCTCCTTTCCATCTTCATTCAAGAGTACCCTTCGCAAATTGGTTTGGCCCTCAACCAAGTCTCCTGGAGACAAATAAAATCAAATCGATTCAAGCACACATTTTCTGTTTTAAAAAGTTCCAAAAAACCTCTCGTATTCCAAGAGCCCAATCGGAGAGTTTCCTTTGTCTGCTTTTTCTGGCTCTACAGATTAAGAGGCCCCACCAATGCAGCAGCCAACCAATCCCAGTTTGAGCATTTCTTCCTCCCATCAATGATTCTGGCTCCCGCATCCTTTGACATTCTCTAGCCACATGGGTTCCCATATTGATGATTGGAGGGCAGCAGGCTTGCACACTGTTCTTTAAGGCCTGCACTCCTCCTGTTGTTGCCTTCCTCAAAATGGGTTTTCTGCCCCCCCTACCAATTTAGCCTCCCTTGATACTTGATTGCCAAATGTAATCCAAATTGGTTGGAGTACCTGGGGCTTGATGGCTTAGCCAACCAGGTCTACACCCTTCTGACTATAATACACCAGTTTCCTGTTTGATCCCGAGTCAATATATTTTTGAGCTGAGGTACGTAGAGCAGAATTCCTTTCTGAGTTAGGGTAGTTCCTTAATTCAAATTTCAGTGGAAGCAAGTAATTGCTGAGTTCCAGTATTGTTGATTTTGTTGCCCTAGAGGTCAGATGCAAAATTACCCGGTCCGTACAGCTCTCATCCTCGAACTGGACAACTTGAATGCCTTCAGTGGTGATTGTCTTAGTCTTGGGTAGTGGTGTAATGCAATCATCACATTCTGGCGATTTAGAATCAAATCATGCTTCGCAGATGTCAAACGCTCTATGTATTCTCAATTGAGTTCCTTCTCACTACATCTTGTAGGTCTCATCGATACAACCATTGGTTCCTCGGTTTTCATTGAATTTCGATTCTGTGCCACTTTCTTAGATGTAGGGAGCCTCTGGTTGTTGGTTGATTCCATCTGGCCCTTTGTATCTACTTGCCTAAACGGTTCTTTTTTCTTGAATCTTGGCTTTTTCCCAAGGCCTAATCTCTTTTCTTCCATCGTCTGGAACCTGGGAGATTGCTCACTACTAGTTATTTGTTTTCCCCAGGGATTTGCTGACCAGATATTCAAAATCTGTAGAACTTGTCAGTCTATTTCCGCCAGCTCTGTGCTACTCACATTTCTCCATTTCTCAACCTCTTGCCCTTCTTGGATTATTTCTACCAGATCACTCAGGCAAGAGTCCGACTCCGACATTACTTCAGGGTCAACGGTTCCACATGAGCTCAGCTCCTTCCTTGTTCGTGCTGGTATCATTGGGAGCTAAGTTTGTTTCTCTACTTCATTTTTGCCCAGCACCTCCTTTTTTTGGTGCTTGGTGGTTGCAGGATGGGTGGGGGTGTTTGCAGATTTCTCATAAATGAACTTTACCCACTTTACTTTCATTTCCTCCTATTACCATATTTTTAGTTTTTTTGGTTTGAACTTACAGAAGGGCTTTGTTCAGGATTCCCTCAATCCTTCTTACCAGATCTTAATTTTGAAAAACAGAGACAACGTTTGCCTCTTGGATGCTTGTCTGGCCTTTTGGGTGAAGGAGGCAGAGGGTTTCGTTAGATTTCCCCTCCTTCTCCTGAAGCTGAGGGCCCTTGCATTCCCTCCTATCACCCTCAATTCTTGCATCCATTTCACTATTTGTTTTTCTCTTCAGGCTTTGTAGATCTTTGAAGTTGTTCCACATCCATTTACAGTCTTCAAGAATGGCTGCCATCAAGGTTGACTTGTCCACCTACTCTCTTCTTGCCAGATCACACAGGCGATTTTGCCAATTTAGCTATGACTCTGCTTCCTTATCAAGCCATTTCTGAACCTTTACTACAAAGCCCTCCAAATAGCTCATCTTGGAATGTGTCATTGCTATAAGGGTAGCTTGATCTTTCAGAGAAACGTTGAGAGCTTCATATAATTTACTGAAGGGTGCCAGCGACACTGTAAGCGTTGCCATCAAGGTGTTTTGTAGGTGTTCCAAATCTGCAACATTGCAAGAAGTGCCCAAGCAAATAAGTTGTACATGCGTTCGGCCAATCATACCAGTTAGTTCAGCAGATCGGTCAATTCAGTTGACTTCCTTCCCAAAGCAGGGAAATTTAACAAACCATGTTTGTGTGAAGATATTCCAGCCATTTTGTGGCATTTCATTAGGATCGCTACAGTGCTGCGCAGCTACTAATAATGTCTCAACAGTGTCTTTGTGATGGTTTTGGCTTATAGTCGGGTGATCTGAATATATGTATGACATAACTTCCTGATATTGGCTATTTTATTAATTCATTTGCTAATCCTGATGAAGGGAATGCTTGGCACAGTGAGTGACTGTATAACGAACCCCCACCACAGCAACACATGCACACTTGTTACAGTGCATGCCTGCTACCTAGAAGTGTTCATCAATATCTTCCATATGCAAAAAGGTTTAGTAAGGTAGACGAATGGAAGACCACATGTATGAAGAGCTGTGATATTCAAGACCTGCTGGCAACCAGGCAGAAGTGTGACATATCTGAGAAATGTAAGGACTATGACAATGTGGAAGGACACGCCTAGCCAACATCAGGATTACATGGAAACGGTGGGATCTGTGTTGCACACATTACATCAGAGGAAGCAATCACAGGGTATTTGAAATTAGTGCTTTGAAAGTGTTAAATATTGTAATGTGGGAAGAGTTTGGCAGAGGCAACTGGGCTGTCAGGAAAAGTAATATTCCACTCTTCTCTCGTGGATGTGATGAAGCACTTTACCATCCAATCAGAGCTTTGAATGGCACTGGAGGCTTTGCAGGCCTTACACAACACCCTAGGACACGGGCACACTACTTTCTCACACTGCCAGCACGTGGCTGTACACTTGGGCAGCCATCGAGCATGGTAGGAATTACAAACCAAGCAGCTTCACAAACACATCATTACGACTCTAACGAAGCAATAGGCCGGGAGTAGATTGAGATAAAGAATGTGCTTATTGAACTTAAACAGGTTGGAAATCCATTTTCATAAGAGAGCTAAACTTGTTATCATTGGAACTACAGCCCCTTTCAGTGAGTATTACCAAAGATGGTGGTCAGGCCCTGGCTCTTGGTATTATGATGAGTTCAGGATGCAGAGGCTCGTCTCTGAAACTGGTGCTATGAACGTATGGGATCATATCAAGACGAACAACTAAACCTGTGCTCTAGCGCCAAGAAGTCATACAAGAGATTGGCACTGCTAGAGAGTTAAGAGCAGACCGATATTAGATGTAAGGAAATCAGAGAATCAAGCAGAGCAGATTTGTGTGAGACTTTAAGGCTCTATGAGTTCTCTGCTGTGTCACGATAACTACACAATCAAAATCCTGATGCCGTTCCCACCACCACAAAGTAGCCAACAACAGAAGTCATCAATACTCCACAGGAAAGGATCGTATGTGGTGCAATTGATGATGACGTAGCAGAGATAGAAGCTTTGGATCTATCAAAAGGCATTCTTACAAGCAAGGATGTGATTGAAACATTCCCCAAAAAAGGTCCTGAGAAGTACTGGGAGTTTAATAGGAGGTGCTTTGTGATTGGAACATACAAAGTGTGTGACGAGGCAGATCAGAATGGGCAACGTAATAGATCAGTGTTGTGTCCTCCTACATCGAGTCACTCACCCGAAGCAGTAGTTTTTGAAAGAAAAATTTGGCATGATCTATCCAAGCTCGAAGAGACTATTAAACAAAGACCGTTCCAAAATTTAACGAGATCCAAATGGGATGCAGTAAAATGTTTGGCTAACAATGACAGTATTGTACTGCGGAAGGCAGCCAAGGGTGGCGCCATTGTGATGCTGAATTGACAAACAAATACAGATGAATGCAATCGCCAACTAGAAGATTCAAGATTCTATGAAGTAATTGAAGAAGATCCAACAGTTCGCCTCCAAGGTCTAATCAACACCAAAGTAGACAAATCATTTGCCCGGGGATGGATCTGCAAAAAAGAGCATGAGTTTTTGATTGCAGATAAACCAAGTATTCCAAAGTTTCACATCTTACCCAAGATTCATAAATCACTAATAAATTGTCTCGGCCGCCCCATTGTTTCGGGTACAAATTATTTGCTGGAACCACTGTCCAAATTTGTAGATAGACATCTTAAACCTTTCGTCACGTGGATGTATTCATTCATTGAGGACACAGCGGAGATCAATAACATAATTGAAGAATTTCCCTTTGACAACAACACCCACATGTTGGTGAGTCTTGATATTGTATCCTTATATGCCTGCATTCCTCAAGGAGCAGCATTGGCAGTAATTGAAGAGGTCCTTCTAACTAAAAGAAGAGACGGAATAACACTGAATAGTTTTATCCCATGGTGTGCTGAATTAGCTCTCACCGAAAACAATTTCTTCTTAAACAATAAGATGCCTCATCAAATTTATGGCACTGCAATGGGGTCCTCAGTGAGCCCCGTCAGCAGAGAACCTGTAAGTAGAGGATTTTGAACTACATGTTGTATACAGCGAATCAAACCCGTTTCTGCCAAACCTGCATTTTGGGAGATGCTACATAGATGATATCGTGGTAATCTGGTATGGGGACACAATATCGTTTATGCAGTTTATGACATGGATCAACGAGCAGAATATGTTCCTGAAATTCACTTCAGTACAGATCTTAATTGATATCAATTTCATTGATATCACAATATGGGCGGACATAGGTAAGAACATGTAACAAGTAAGACCATTTCATAAGCCCACTGACAAGAACTCACTACTATTGTTTGATAGCTGTCACCCACGTGACACTAGGGAGAACCTCCCCATTGGCCAATTCTTACGCCTAAAACGTAACAGATCAGAAACAAAAACATTTGATTTGGAAGCCGAGGCCTTAAGTGTCAAACTTGGCACCAGACGTTATCCTAAATCGATTGTTAAGAAGGCGTAAAACTGTCTAAGAACAACAACCGTGATGCGTTACTTGAATACAAGGAAAGGTCACCAGATGATAAAAAGCTGGTCTTTGTGAGCACCTTCAATTATCTGTCTAACCAAATTAATAAGATTATCAAAAAGAATTGGCACATTTTAGAGGGAGGAGATTGTCCACTTGAACCACCTCTATGTGCCTTTAAACAAGGATCTAATTTGAATGATTTACTGACTAGCAACAATATTTGTAAATCAAACCATTTACAGAAGAGTATTACCGAGACTTGGGGTTTACCAAAACGATAATAGGATTATCAAAAAGAATTGGCACATTTTAGAGGGAGGAGATTGTTCACTCAAACTACCTCTATGTGCCTTTAAACAAGAATCTAATCTGAATGACTTACTGACTATCAGCGATATTTGTAAGTCAACCCATTTACAGAAGAGTATTACCGAGACCTGGGGTTTACCAAAACCCACAGGCCATAGCCCTGTGGTAGTTGTTCTAACTTTAGCTACACTAAAACAACAAAAGAAGTACAGCTCGGACTTGAAAAACCGTGGATTCAGAAACAGTTCAAAAATTGTAATTCTTGTATGGTACTCTATGCCATATGGTGCCCGTGCGAAAAACTGTTCATAGGCATGACAGAAAGAAAGGTTAAAATACGAATTTCAGAACACAGGAGTTGGATTTGAAATAGAATCCTAACAGCACCATTGGTAGGTCATTTTGTGGCCATGGAACATTCTTGCGATTCTTTGAAATGGACAGTCCTTTTGCAGTTGTCCCCATTTGACACATCAGCAGCTGCGAGGAAAATATTATTTATAAAGGAGCAACAATTCATCTTTTTATGCAATTCTGTTGAAGATGGTCTCAATGAATTGATTGATTGGCACAGTCTGTATTGAAGTGTCAGTTAATGCTGCCACTCTTTGATGTATGGAGGGGCGAACCCCAAACCCCTCATTTTTCTTTTTACCATGTTACTTTATGGACGCACATAAGGTTACACTGACTCTTTGTGAAATCATTGTGTTATTTATTCGATGTCAATTATGACACAATTTTGGCCAACGGATAGTTACCCATGTGGCGAGTGTCACTTGTTAAGGATAGTCAGATACGAGAAGTTGACGGGATTCAAATGACGGCTAGTCAGACCATGTAAAGATGGCCACCGTTTTACACAATGAATGAGATTAATCAGGAAAAGTAAGGACGGACTACTTAGTACTGAAGGTATTTTTTATATCCCGGGAGTTCGGGTTGTGGCAGTCTATATAATACTGCTTACAGCACAGTCGCGGAAGATAGGCGTTCTGCTGCCAACAGCCGTACATGCTGTAAATGTTACATTAAGGTAAGGAGTACGAATGTGGTTGTGACTACGGTTCATGGTGGTGCCAGCGACAGAATGATGCATAGTCTAACTCTACTAACTGGGATTGTATGCCTTATTTGAAGAGTATGTACATTTGCAGTGTTTGTACTGTTCAAAACAATTGTTTACAACGAGCAGGCAGACATCTGCATACCGACAAAAAGATACAGCACGCAGAATTTTAATGCCATTAGGGTATACTACTCTTTCTAAGTGGTCCAGGCACGATGGTGATTTTAAAATAATTGGGACTTGCACTTGGATTAATTCTTCAAGCCTCTACGTCTTAATTGATATTAACCATCCACATTTGTATAGCCACTAGTCAGCCTCTGGGTCATACTTAAGGAAATTTGATTTGATGGGAGAGAGTACTGACCTATGGCAGAATTATATTGTTGAACTAAAGTTTTAGAAGCACAATACCATCACGTGCATTGAGTTTATTTCTTATGTTTGGTGCTGTGTTGTATGAGTTCCTCATGGTTGTTCCATGGTATTCTTTCAGATTGCTACCTATTAATAATTAACCTGCCGTTTGTCCACATCTAACAAAATAGAGAACGGTAAGTCCCCGGTAGGTTATTTATTTACCTATGAGTTGCAACAATGTTCTTAAAATATCAGAATTAATTATTGCTGTTTATACTGTTTCCCCAGACCCGAGTATGAAACTGGATTTAAGAAGCCAGCAATTTAAGCCAACTCTTATTTGATACGTGTAGAGAACCTTGTCTCAAACACTGTCTTCCCCTGAAGAAGTTCTTTCCTTATGAATACAATTGTGATAAAAACGAAACATGTTGGGCTAAAAAAACACTGCGATTTTTAGCAGTGTTTAAAGGTAAGATATGATGTTGTGCAAGGTCCTAGTTACAGGTACCTGTGATTTCGATGAGATATCTGATTGACAAATGATATTGCTGAATTAGAAACCAGCAACGATCAATGGGACAGTGCAGCCTCATAGTACCTGCTGATGTTTGCTAAAAAGTGGTTATTTGGGAACCATTTGCTGTACATTTAGTACTATAGAGCACATTACACTTTAGTGATTTTTGTATTTGTTGTTAGGTATATTTTGTACTCTCTATATCTGCAAAGGATGCAGATGGTTTGTTGCTTGCTACAAGAACCTATTCAAGAGTACATTGTGGCTACTTCAAAAAACATCGGGCCTCATTATAAGCTTGGTGGTATTTTGGTAGTAAATCCACTGAAATACTACCAAATGCAATTACTGTTACTGCCACTTGATGCTGTGGAGTTACCACGGGATTAAGAGTGGTGGTAACTCCCCATTTTTGGAGTCCATGAAACTCCATATGGATCTTTGGTGGATTTACCACCTGTGCTATTTCTGCGCTGTAAATCTGCCGATTTATGGGGGTAAAGTGGAGAACTGACCCCAAGCAACAAGTTGGAGGTGAAGCTTCCACCTTTCCTCTGAAAATCTTAGATTTACTGTGTGATAATACCGCCAGCAGTAAATACGACAACAATTATAATGTGGTGTTTTTGGAAAAGTGGCAGAAATGGAATGAGCACAACCTTGTGATGAGGCCCGTTAATTTAACTGGCTATTCCTATCATTCAGCTCCTGATTGGCCTCTGCATTACCTGCAGTCCACGCCTTGTCTGGATCTGATTGCACAGGTACTTAAGGAACAGTGCAATTCTTTACTGGGAGCATGTACAGATGTGTGAGTGTACATGGCATGATGAGCTATGCGATCATCACTCTTAGGGTGCTCTAAACGTAGCACACTCTGACAGTGAGGACGATTTCAACAAAGATGATGTTGATCACAGTTACTGACCTACGGAACGACGCTAAATAATTATGTTACCCCACGGCCAGCTACTTCAGCTCCTTCAACAGTTCCGTGCCAGTACACAGGTGAAAGTAGCAATGTATCATATTTGATAGGTTTTATTTCCTGTGGAACATCCAATCAGAAGCACACACGAGGTATTAGAATGTGAATAGGGAAACCTTTTGAGACACCATTAACTTTAGAGTAAATTTATTAAGGAGTACTATTTTAAAACATTTAACTCTGGGAGTGGGCGGAGCCTACAATGATTTCCGATGGGAATTTGAGACGAACATAGACACCCTTAGCACTTAAGGACATCTGTGAAATGAGACCGTAGATGTTAAAACCTGTTACTAAATAACAGTAAAAGAAAGACTTTATGTAATTTGTTGGCGGCCATCTTGGTGATGTCATCAAGCCTACATGTCACACACCATAGATAAACACCATGGACATCATTCAACTATGTGTACTTTCTAATGGCAGAAGGCCTGTCCCGCCTTTTTCTCAGTAAAACGGAAACAAACCTTCAAAGATGCCTGTGCTAGCAGGCATTGGGTATTAGCATTCTGCTGGGGCTGCCTAACTTGGCCCCGCTCATCCAGACTCTTCTAAAATACTTGCACCCTACTTACATAAATACCCCAGGGATCCTTGAACAAACTCAGGAGCAGGGTAAATATGGTAGTACACTAAAGGATTTCTTTGGGATTGAAACATGCTATTTTGTATTTGTTTTAGGCATCTTTCAAGGCAAATAAATATACGCCCAATGTTTTTTAGAAAGACAAATATTTTTTGTATTATTTATTTATTATTACAATGTTAAATACAATATATGCATGTGAACAATGTATAAAGACATATGCAAATGTTTAATACAAACAATCAATCCGCAACATACATCAAATATTCAATACATCTCCCACACATGTGATACAAACAGATAAAGTGAAAAGTGCATATCTGATACCTCTCCACGTTCATTTGCAACCAAAAGAGCTCAGTGCAAATCAAATGCTAGGACAATCATAATTCCAGCTAAAAGTAACCCAATATCACTAACCTAATGGCTCTAATACCAATGTCTACAATGTCTACCAATACCATGACACCGTATTGATATCTAAAGTAGGAATTCTAAATTACTTATCATGTCACCTGAAAAGGTTTCGACGTTACCTTGACTAATAGTTTGGACCAGCCTCATCTTCTTCAGGGCAAACAGATGTGCATAAAGCCAATTTCAACAAAAAAGCAAAAAGAATTTACTAAGAACCAATAGTGTAATTTAATCTCTTTGTTAAGGTGAGAGTTTGTGCATCAAATGATGCTCTGTCTCATGTCGCAGTACTTAATGAACAGCACGCCACTCATCAATGTATCTTATTTGTCCAATGCAAAAATACCGGAAAAAACAGTGTACATGTATTTCTTTAAAATAAGGGGCCTCATTCCGAGATTGGAGGTAGTCATGGCGCTATTAGTGCCATGACTGCCTCCAATAACGGTACCGAGTCTGCCATGGTTCAATGGGGACTTACCGGTCTATTCAGACCTTTGCGGGACCGTTAAGTCCCCATTGAAAATGGCAATCCCCATTCCCATTTGAGCCCCCACAGGGCACAATGGGAATGGGACGGCGCAAATAATGGCCCGGCGCATGCCAAGACCGTTATTTGCGCCCTGGTCCCCTAACGGGAACCGTAAGGTACTTTTGGTCCGATCAAACGTACCTTACGGTTCCCGTTAGGGGACCAGGGCGCAAATAACGTTGGGGGACCTCGGAATAGGGCGCAAAGGTATTACCGGCACCGGTGTCTTTACCAGTGCCCGATATCCTGGGTCGGAATGAGGCCCAAGGAGTACTTATTTCTCTGCAGGCAAAGGTATGGCTGTGATGTACCTGTCTTGTTCCTCAAAGCACATAAGTAGGGTCAGTTAGGCTTCACATTAGCAATAGCTTAATGATGGCCACCCAGACTGGCAATGATTTTTGCTGAAAAAATACCCCAAAGGTCTGTGTAAGTTTACTGTTGAGATACTACTGTACTCACTTATCTTCAGAAAGCAGTGTAGCTATGATTTACCTTTTTTTAATTCTTCGCAGTAAATGTGTAGAGTGAGAGAAACTTAATGTTAATTTTAAAAAGAAAACGAGCAGTGTAACTAACACACATGGTGGCCAATGTGCCTATAATGATACATGCATGTATACTCTTATGCTTGTACACAGGCTGTCTCTAACACGTTATTTCTGTATTAGAACCTGATGTTACTTACATCTTATGAAGCGCTCAACTATGTAGTATGGAATCTGACTGCAAACCAGAAGGTACAAGTTGCCGTGTTATTTAATCGTAGCAAAGGATGTAATTGACACTAACACGTCAACCTTCTAGGACCACGTGACCATTATGTGATTCGAAACGCGCCATCAGCTAAGCCACTCATTGATTCAGCTTTTTAATATCAGATGTTTGCTTCGTCAATTCGGACCATGGCATAAACTAGACCCCTCATATGTGGCTAGGGCACCATCAGCGTGGCATAAATATGTCCACACAGCCCAAGAACAAGATGTCACGTTGCTGGAAGTTAAAATCCTAACATCATATGCAGATTGCTTTAGTTTATTGTGGCTCCACATTTTTCAATATTGTATTTGTATTTATTTTATTTCTATAGCGCACCAGGCCCAGGGGCAACCGGGCGCATAACTTGGATGCAACATGATGAAAGCATAACATGGCAGTATAAATGTTTTTACAGGAGAATTTCAAAATGTACGATCAGGAGAAATAGCAGAAGAAGATGAGCAGAATGCATATACAAGAGTCTGTCAAAGTGCAAGTAGGGCAGTGAGCAGTGTTAGATGCCTTGGGAGGACAGCCAGGCTTTGGTAAGGTGTCTGAATTTCAGGAAGGAGGGTTCTGCTCTCAGCTCATTAGGGAGTGAGTTCCAAAGTTTGGCTGCCAAGATGGGGAAGCTGGTTCCACCTGATCTTTGGAGATTGAATCGTGGGATGACAAGGCAGTTGGCTTGGGCCGATCTGCGAGGTCTAGTGGAGCTATGGAGAGCAGGTCTGTTCGCCAAGTAACAGGGAGCTTGGTTGTGAAGGCATTTATGGGTGAGAGCCAAAGACTTCAAGGAAATGCGGTGTGGGATAGAGAGCCAGTGAAAGTTACGCCTAGTATCGGATATGTGCTGGCGCCTGGGAATGTTGAGGGCCGCTCTGATCGCATTGTTTTGGACAATTTGTAACTTATTTAAGTTACAGCGATTAGTACCTAGGTAAAGGGCATTGCAGTAGTCGACCTTGGACAGTACGAGGGTCCAAGCCAAGGTCACGCAGTTAGCTGTGGAAAGGAACGGGCGACAGGCCGTAATAAGCTTACAAGTATAAGCTGCTGCTGATGAGACTGAGTTGGTTTGTCTAGTCAGGGATAATGTCGAGTCAATGTAAATCCCTAAGGTTTTTGTGTCCTTAGCAGTAGGGATAGTATTCCCATCAATGGTGAAGGACTTAAAAGCAGGGTCAAGTTTCGTGAGTTTTTGTGGTGAACCAAGAATGAGGAGCTCCGTCTTTTCATCATTTAGACAGAGTCCGTGTTGAGCCATCCAAGCTTGGATGACCTGGTAGATGGCGTTGATGGCGAGGGAGTCAGTAGTGTAGTCACCTGTGATAGGGATTAGTATCTGGGTGTCGTCAGCGTAATTGCTGTACATGACACCCAGATGGTCCAGAATATCAAAAAGGGGTTTATATAACGTGGGCGAGACACAGGACCCTTGAGGCACTCCACAGGAGACCGGGGCCGGTGGGGCGGCTGATAATGGAGAGAACACGCGCATTGATCTGTTATCGAGGAAGGAACTGATCCAGGTTGAGGCTTTGTCTGAGAAGTGTGCAGCTGATTTGAGGTGGTGACAAAGAATTTTATGATTAACAAGATCAAAAGCCGCCGAGAGGTCCAGGAGAAGAAGTAGCGCAAGTTTGCCTTTGTCTTTGAGATCTTCGATCTGCGTTTTTAAATCGATAAGGGCAGTTTCAGTACCGTGGCGTGGCCGAAACCCCGATTGCCTGAGTCCCAGAAGTTTGTTTGACTCAAGGTATTCTTGAATTTGTAGGTATGCCGTACGGTCAAGGATTTTTAGTAAAAATGGGACAGTGGTGATTGGCCTGTAGTTTGTGGGTATGCTGGGATCCAAGGTAGGTTTTTTCAGGTGCGGGATGACCCAGGCATCCTTTAGGTTGTCCGGTACAATCCCAGAGCTAAAGGAAGAGTTAATGAGTGTAGTGATGAATGGTGCTAGGTCATGAGCTGCTTCCTTAATAATAGGCGCAGGACAGAGGTCACCATGGCAGTTGGAAGGTTTAAGGCTGGCGATGATCTTTTCCACTTCAGGAATTGAGAGTGGAGAGAAGCTAAAAGGAGTCAGAGAATCTGGGATGGAGTGGTTTATAGTAGGTGTAAGGATCGGTAGAGGGTTAGATTGAAGACTAGTTTGTTTGTTGTTGATTTTAATTTGAAAAGTGGCAATCTTGCCTAGGAGAGCCTCTTGGATTTTGGAGCACCAGGTGCTATCTTTGGTACAGGTGTCAGGTGCAGTAACAGGAGTTTCAAGTTCTTTTAGGATTTTAAACAGTTCTTTGGTGTTGGATTTGGCTTGTTCGATGCGTTTATTGTATGTGTCTTTTTTTTGCCTGGAGTATGGCTTCCTTGTAATTAAGGGTGGCCAAGAGTAGACACGATTTGTTGGCTGGAGAGTGGTTACTTTTCCAGTGAGATTCCGCAATTCATTTATCTTTGCGTAAAGTTCTAAGCTGGGGTGTGAACCAGGAGTTCAAGTGGGCTCGAGGTTTGCATTTTCTCAGTTTAGAGGGTGCGATGGTGTCTAAGGCTTTAAGCATAGCCCGATTAAAGGTGTCAACCAAGGCCGTGGGGTCAGAGCATGAGAGAGCCTGGTCATTGAGAGCCGGAAGGAGGAGAGGGAGGAGTCTGTCGCAGGTGATGTTACGTTTATTGCGAGTGGCCGTAGCAGGTGCAATGCTAGGAGAGAGGCTGACAGATTTGGACTCGATATTGAATGTAATTAAGTTGTGGTCAGTCCATGAGCACTGTTGGTTGGAGGTGATGTTGATGGGACAATTATGGGCGGCTAGCCAATCAAGGGTTCTACCCTTGTCGTGGGTAGGTTGGTTTATGAACTGTGTGAATCCAGCATTCGTAAGGATATTGTCAATACTCGTGGCAGCAGTGTCCTTGGGGTCAGAAAGACCTAGGTTGAAATCCCCCAATATCGTGACCTGGGAATTGGTTTTGGTGTTGTGAGTGATGATGTTAGAGATGTCCTCCGCGAAAGTAGATAGTGGCCAGGTGGCCGGTAGAGTAGATGGAAGGTGATAGAGTGGTTAGGGGTAACAGCTAATTTAGCTGTCAGTGCTTCCAGAGTGGAAAAGTGGTGCGTGGCAGAGAGGTGGAGGTTTAGGGCATTTTTGTGGATGATGGCAATGCCACCACCTTTGGACTGATTAGAATTACGATCATGTCTGATAATGTTATAGTCTGGAGGGATGGCGAGGGAGAGAAGAGGACCAGAGGCAGGATAGAGCCAGGTTTCGGTAATAGCGATAAAGTCAAGGTCGAGGTTGAGGATGAGGTCAGCTACTTCTAGGGCGTGAGCCGAGAGAGATCTGGCATTGATTAACGCACCTTTGATGTTGCTTAAGTTGGGGGGATTGGAAAGGGATGGTGGAAGATTTGGCGTAAGTGTGGACGGTGTAGGGGTCTGAGGCAGTTTGTTACGATGCGCTGAGTGATGGGAAGCGTGGGTGAGTCGCGAGCCAAGTCTGGCATTTCTCAGGGTGATGGAGCAAGGTATGTTTGGTAAAGGTCTATTAGCAAAGTGTTGGATCCAAAGGGCTGGGTTGTTGAGGTAGGGGTTGGTGTGGTGAGCGTTGGATGGCATAGTTGTGGTGTGATGCAGGTGAAAGTGGAGGACGGGGGCGGTGGTGTGGTTAAGTACGGTCCAATCAGAGTGCAGTATAAGGAGGAGAAAGGTGGGCAGTAATCTAGTGAGTAGGACACTGAAAGTGTACATGGGTGATTTTATAGCAATTAGACTGTTGGTGAGGGGCATGTTGACCTAGTATAGTCTAGGAGCAAGTGGTCTGATAGTGACCAAGAGGGCGACCATAAGGCACAGCACAATTACAGTGGTCCGTTCGCGGCCATAAGGCACAACACAATTACAGTGGTCCGTTAGCGACCATAAGGCACAACACAATTGCAGTGGTCCGTTAGCGACCGTAAGGCACAACACAATTACAGTGGTCCGTTAGCGACCATAAGGCACAACACAGTTGCAGTGGTCCATTAGCGACCATAAGGCACAACACAATAGCAGTGGTCCGTTGGCGACCATAAGGCACAACACAATTACAGTGGTCCGTTAGTGACCATAAGGCACAACACAATTGCAGTGGTCCAATAGCGACCATAAGGCACAACACAGTGGTCCGTTAGCGACCATAAGGCGCAACACAATTGCAGTGGTCCGTTAGCGACCATAAGGCACAGTACAGTGGTCCGTTAGCGACCATAAGGCACAACACAGTGGTCCGTTAGCGACCATAAGGCACAGTACAGTGGTCCGTTAGCGACCATAAGGCACAACACAGTGGTCCGTTAGCGACCATAAGGCACAGTACAGTGGTCAGTTAGCGACCATAAGGCACAACACAGTGGTCCGTTAGCGACCATAAGGCACAACACAGTGGTCCGTTAGCGACCATAAGGCACAACACAATTGCAGTGGTCCGTTAGCGACCATAAGGCACAACACAGTGGTCCATTAGCGACCATAAGGCACAACACAGTGGTCCATTAGCGACCATAAGACATGGTACAATAGCCTTGCAGGTTAGTCAAGACATAAGCTTGGTGAAGGCAGAACACGGAGAGACCCCTATAGTGCTGTGGTAGTAAAGTCAGCTATAGTAAGACGGGTGAGGTCTGTAGTGACCAAATGGCACGACACAAATCAGTGTATACTGATGGCTATCATAGGGTACAGCAATAGTCATAGGTGGATAGTTATTGACCCTGGGGCAGAATACACATCATAGGATACAGTGCACACGAGATATGAATAGGCCAGGATAGCATAATCCGGTGAGGCAGCTGTATGTAGCAAGGCAAGGCGGTAGTTAACCAGATGACGTGGTGCGCATATCGTAATAGGCAGAGGAGTTAGTATGGAATTAAGCACATGCCAAGAGGTAGGTCAAAGGTAGAATGCTGGTAGGAGATGCTGCCATAGAGATTGTTAGCTGTGCCCGGGTGACCGCCGCCGGGTGACCGCCGATAGCAGGAAGAACACTACTCCTCCGCCTTTGCAGGGGACTTCACTCTGCAAAGGGGCGAACAGGGGCAAACAGGGTCGAATGGCCTTAAGAGGCCTTCGGATGGCCTCCGGCTCTTCCGCCTGCCGGCGGATGTTTGTATTTAAGTATAAATACAAATACACGTTGCCTAGAGGCGTCTCAGCCTCGTTTCCGTGCCGCATCGCGCCCGACATTTTGAAAAGGTGGATGTCGGCGCATGCGGCTTTAAAGCGAAGATAGGGGGCCAAGGGTGCCAGGGAGGCGATGGGGTGCCCTGGCAGGGCAAGATGCAGCATCAGCTGGTGTCTGCGGGCGGGGAGGGCCGGCTGCCGCTCGGATGCAGCGTGCTCCTCGCCGGGATCTCCACGCCGGGTCCTCGTTCCTGGTGGGTGTGGGGGCTCCTGCCCTCTCCACAAGTAACAAGGAGCACAACTCCAACTTGTAACAAGGAGCACAACTAATGTATAACTGCTCGCCCACAATAAAATTCTACTTCACTGTCAAATCTATCACTGATAGATGGCATGAACCTCATAGTGACACAGTTGCTATTTGCACATAGAATCACCCCTAAATCATTGTGAGCAAGCCTTGTAGAGAAGCGGTTGCCACTCTAGTTGGTCATTAAGGCCGTCTATACATGTTCTGAAATTGTAGATCCAAAACTGTTCTCTTTGGGCGCGTTTGTCTTTGAGTGATCCTCGTCCTGGATCACCTGTTAATTTTTTGACTATCTATAATTTGATAGCTTGTTGACTGTGAGCATATTTTAAGTTTTGTGGTACCACAGGTGCAGCCGTGACTCAGTTCCTGATTCTTGATCGGTGCTCTGAAATTTGGACATGTACTTCTCTTTCTGTCTTGCCAATGTGGAGCTGGATGTACAGGCCCTGGATAATATGAACAACATTGTTTGTGTTGAAGTTGGTATGGGCTTTAGGTTTCCATACCCTTGTGCCGACTTGGAACTCAGTGGTGCGTCTTGTAAAGTGGCACACACTACAGTTGCCGCATGGCAAATGACCTTCAAGAGGTTGCAGACCGAAATAACTTTTCAAATGAGGGCAAGGATTGGAACTTTGGGGTTGCAGTGACATTCTCAAGTCCCTTGAGTACTGCTTCATGATGTAAACAGGCTGCTTGCCATTGCATTTCGTCGTTGCACGCAGAGACCTAAGCCCTAATAATAACAGTAATTATTATTATTATTCACAGCGACAGACACTTATAGTCCCCGGTAAGTGCTGCTTAGGTCAGCCCAGTCCCTTCCTGAGAGCGGTGGCCATGCCAACGCATCAAGGCCATGAGATTAGGCTGCAGCTGGGTAGTGATTTTACTCAATTAACAGCTCAGTTTCAACATCGTCTGAGATTTGTTTTTTTTTAAAAAAAAAACCTACATTTCATCTCTGAACAAGAAACAGCGATAAGGGAGTGATACCATTGCTTCTCCGCAGTGGAACGTACCGCCTAGTCAGGCGCGCTCCGTGTCAAGGTGCACTTTACTTATTTTATTGTGCTTTTGTAAGGCACTTATACATCAAGTAAATAGTGATTTGATTTAACAAATATTAATGATACCCTTCTGAAAACACTACTGAGAAAGGGCTTTCTGGGATTTGAATACATGTTATGTTATGTGCATTTGTACAGCGCACGTACGGCCAAAGGCATCATGGCGCTAAAAGCGGAGGAGCGGCAGCATCCGGAGGCTTAGAACAGTAGTGTCGCCAGGGAGCGACGAAAGACAAGTTGTCGTCCGTTTCTCGCGACGCTGGAGGCAGGTCATTCCAGGCCTTTGAAGGCCCCGCCCCCTATGCATGCTAATCTGATACGCGGAACAGATAGCGGAAATGCAGACTGGGAGCGCAGGGGGCGAGCAGGAACATACCGTGGAAACCTTTCCTGGATGTATTTTGCCCCTAACTTGTAGAAAGCCGGTGAACGATACACATGGACTTGAAGAGGATCCTCTTCTCAATGGGGAGCCAATGAAGCTGCCTGAGAAGCGGAAACATATGAGCTCAAAATGGGGGTGCAGCACGGAGCTGACAGTGGCCTTGTGGAGCATATAGCAGTCTTGCTTCCCGATGTGTCTGTTTTGCAAATGCATGTGCAAAGCGCCTACTAAGCACTACACAAACAATTCAGATGAGCAAAATAGTGTGATTAGTGATGTGATTATTATTATGCACTGTTATTATTATGCACTGTTATTATTATGCATTGTTATTATTATCATTGGGATTTTTATTAATGATTGTATTGGTGCTGTTGCTATTAGTCCGTTCCCTGCCCATGCAGTCTGGCGTGAACCCCCTTTTTTTTGTGGGAATGGGTAATGTCTTACCCGCTCTGCGACATGGGTGATGCCTTCTGTTGTGCCACTTGAACCTTGTGACTTTGTGCCACTTGGGTCACGTGCAAAGATGGAGACGATACGCTAACCAGCACGCAGCTAATATCCATTAGTCCCTAATGAAACACCTGCTTTAATGGCACTGAACATGTGTTGCTTATTTAATTAATTCTGAAGGTTATTGTTTTCGCCTCTCCAGTTTTTATGTAAAAGTACTTACAAACGAGCATTGGCAAAGCCAACAGTTTTGACAATTGTATAGGCAGGGGATGGGCATTTACCAGGCGCTGCCATAACGGTACTAACTCACCATAAAATGGCAAAAGCTGGAAAATGGGGTGAGTACCTGGACATATGACATCTATGCCCCGGCAAATGCCTATATACATGGCATAACTGTTGGCTTTGTCTATGCCTCCCTTTAACAGGGCTTCAGATGCAAATACAGCCATTCTGCTTGTAAGTCAAGTTGCTGAAGCCACACTTCGTTAAGTCAGGTTCATTGCACTAGAAGTGCATTGACGGCTGCAATTAAGCCATTAACTCTCTGAAGACTGCTTAGAAATAACACTGGAAGGCCTAGCACAGCTGGATTTTACTGCTTGATAGAGCTAGGTCAAAGAGATCCTGGGGGAAGCAGGGTTGGGGAGGAGGATGAGGTTTTGGGGGGAAATGGTCGTAGGGATTAGCATGTCTGGGGAGGTCACTGGGTGCGTGAAAACCCAAACTAGAGCCACAGACTGTGTGTCCGCCTCACATTCCATCCCTCTCCTCTCTTGGATCTCCTCTTTCATCTCTAATCACTCACAAATCATGCTCTTCCACCCGTTCCCCTCCAGCTCCCGACCAGTAACAAAAGGGCTCCCGCAAGGAGCATCCCTATCACCCCGCCTCTTCAACATCTATCTACACCCTCTGCCCGCAATTCATCCGCTCCCACAATCTCACCTGCTACAACTACGCAGACGACACCCAGATCATTCTCAAAATCCCCAACTCACCGGGCTCCAACAGCCCAGGCCTGTCGTCATCCCTCGAGGATATGGACCACTGGATGACAACCAGTCACCTAATCCTCAATCCTGGGAAAAATGAAATCCTAGTCGGCGGGAAAACAGCGCTCCTCCGCCAGCCTATTCCCTGGCCTTAAGCCCGAGGCCCCCCACAGGCGACCTCCACCTCAGTGACAAACCTTGGGTGCACACTGGACACAAATGTATCCCAGTCCCAACACATGAATTATAATTATTATAATTATAAATATTCTTTTATAACGAGCTTAATACCATCAAGTAGTTTCTAAGCGCAGGATTGTGAAACCAACCTGTGTTGCACTGTGCTGTCCTGCATCTAAGACAAACGTGTTGGCTTTGGGCTATCCTTCCTCCCAGAGCCAGTTTCTTCCATCTATGCATCCTCAGCTGTATTTTACCATACCTCACCTATCCTCACCGTTTCTCTGCCATCTTCTCCATCATCCTCTCGCCATTGGACTACGCAAGGGGCACCAAGGTTTCAGCTAAGGAAACGGCAAAGAATCCAAAATGCTGCGGGCCGCCTCCTTATTAACATACTGCCCAGAGAACAGATCAGCCCTTCAATATGAGTCCTCCATTGGCTCCCCATTGGTCGACACACTACATTTAAAGCCATGTGCATCACCCACTGCGCCAACCACAACACCGGACCGGAATTCCTCAAAGTCGAATTCACTTGCTACCGCCCCTCAAGGACACTCAGATCCAGCACAGCATCTCTCCAAGTTGTTCCACATTGCAACTGCACCAGACTGGGCGGATCCTCCTTCTCCGTCCTAGCACCGATCATCTGGTAATCTCTGCCCCTGCGCATCTGCAACATTGATCGTCACTCAGCTTTCATAAAGGCCCTCAAAACCTAACTCTTCCTACCCACTCTTGAAACCTTCCTGCACTCTATACTGTTTTTATGCACAAAAATACACTGGCCCAAACCCATTAACACACATATCCAACCAAACCTGCACCGATCCAGCATCGTTCCCAGCAGCACACCACAAAAAACCTCTCGTCCTCCCCCTACACCCTCCTCACTGACAGACGATTGTACATCACCCCCCTTCCCTGTCGCTCTGGGCCCTTCTCTCACTGCTCAGACGTTCGTTTCAGGGAGACCACGACTAGCGAGACCAGGCAATCGCATTGGACCAAGAAAAACTACATTGAAGCCGAACCCCATCCAAGCTTAAGGTATGTCTACGCTGCACCATGTCTGTGGACACAGGCTTCAGGCACGGCCATACATCCATGCACCGTAGAATGCAGTTATGGCTATGCTATTCTGGTCTAGCAGCCCGCATAGCCGTCCACACTGAAACCCCTAACAAGCCTCAACACCTCTGCCATTAGTATACAGCGATAACCTAGGAAAAATGTCGTTCTAGCTGGGCATACATCGAGTCTCCGGCACCAGCCCTCTATCCTAAACTACCAACAGCACCCACCCACGTGCCCACACACATGTTTAATTTACATCTAAGAACCTCCCACACATGGACTGCGGTCACAGAGGGCCTTCCAACCACAAAGCACATTGAGGCCTTACAAATGATGTGATATGGCATTTATGGGGAAAGGGCGCTATAGAGATGACGAATAGAAGACGATCTTCACTTCTGCCGACAATCTTTTTGGCCTCAAGGCAACATTTTCAGTGCCACCTAATATCTTAAAGTAAAAGGTGACTGACATGTGCATGGTTTTCCCAAATCCAATGCCATGTGTGTACCCCTTCCACAGTAGCAGAGGCCATGAGACCAGAGACCCCCAGGTTCCCATCCCGCCGCAGTCGCTTGACACTGAAACCTCCTCCTCCTTGTGCCCTGCTTGCAAGATGGCAACTTGGGGAGAGTTGGTGCATCTCTTGAATTTGGTCTGCTCATGCAACCACAGAAAGATGCCCGGGGTGGGTACAGCAGCTCCACCTATGCCTACCTCCCTTTTCAGAGAAGAAGATACTTAGACTATATTACTCTAGGTGGGAGCATTTAAGTCAAACATTATACTCATTCCCAGTGTCAAATGTCCTGCAGTGCACACCCATTGCACATGCTCACGTGTGCAGTGGCAGAGGTTGAAGGTTACTCTGTCTCTAACATAATGCTCTCTCCGCCTTTCATGAGGCTGATAACCCACAACGCACCCTCCAGTGACAGAGGTGCAATAACGAACATGCAATATGTGGCTTGCTTTCACGCACCTGCTCCTCCAATCAGGCTAAGCGGATATTGCTAGGAACACCTCACCGAGTATGTGCCGAGATGTGCAGTCTTACTCAGTACAAGCCGCAAAGCTTCTGACTTTCCCCATCAATTTCATGTAGTATTGAGTGCTCATATCCCCATGAACTACCGGGTATGACGTCACGTCACCAAGGTATCAGCCCAGAGATGCTTGGAAGGATGGCAGGTTATTTATAAGACGCTTAATACGGCAGCGGCTTCTAAGCGCGCAGCCGGGGATCGAACCTGTGTTGCTCTGTGTCGTCTTGCTTCCAAGGCGAGCACGTTGCCCCTGAGCTATCCTCTTGGCCCAAGGCAGCGGATTGGTTCACTCACTCTCTTGAGGTTTGCATTGTTGACGATCCTTAATGTCGGTGACTTTAGTGGATATCGATACACCGGAATGGTGAGCAGATCCCGACACTGCTTCATGACTTCAGGAACCTGAGAGTTTCACTGGGTTGTGATCCCACAAAAGCACGTGTGGCTGCCTTTGATTGGATGAACGGAAAATATCTGACATGGTGAGATGCATAAGGGTTAGACGCCCCCTGGGCTCCTTCATGAATGGCTTTAGTGGCTGGTCCTGACACCAATATATGGCGGCACTAGAATCAATGACTTCAGAGGATCCACTCAAGCAGCACCTGTTCTGAGATTTAATGAAAGAGCATCAGCTCAGTGTATCAGAATGCAGGGTCCAGTCATGCAATAACTGTACATAGCTCTAGTGGCTGAACATGACCGCAGCACATCAGGGTCATAGCACTGATGACTGCAGTCCAGTCATGCAATAACTGGACATAGCTCTAGTGGCTGAACATGACCGCAGCACATCAGGGTCATAGCACCGATGACTGCAGTCCAGTCATGCAATAACTGGACATAGCTCTAGTGGCTGAACATGACCTCAGTGCATCAGGGTCATAGCACTGATGACTTCAGGGTCCAGTCGCGCAATAACTGGACAAAGCTCTAGTGGCTGACCATGGCTGAACATGACCTCAGTGCATCAGGGTCATAGCACTGATGACTACAGGGTCCAGTCATGCAATAACTGGACATAGCTCTAGTGGCTGAACATGACCTCAGCACATCAGGGTCATAGCACCGATGACTGCGGAGTTCAGTCGTGCAATAACTGGACATTTCTCTAATGGCTGAACATGACCTCAGCACACCAGGGTCATAGAACTGATGACTGCAGAGTCCAGTCATGCAATGACTGGACATTGCTCTAGTGGCTGAACATGACCTCAGCACACCAGGGTCATAGCACTGATGACTGCAGGGTCCAGTCATGCAATGACTGGACATAGCTCTAGTGGCTGAACATGACCGCAGCACATCAGGGTCATAGCACCGATGACTGCAGCCCAGTCATGCAATAACTGGACATAGCTCTAGTGGCTGAACATGACCGCAGCACATCAGGGTCATAGCACCGATGACTGCAGTCCAGTCATGCAATAACTGGACATAGCTCTAGTGGCTGAACATGACCTCAGCACACCACGGTCATAGCACTGATGACTGCAGGGTCCAGTCGTTCAATAACTGGACATTGCTCTAATGGCTAAACATGACCTCAGCACACCAGGGTGATAGCACTGATGACTGCAGGGTCCAGTCATGCAATGACTGGACATTGCTCTAGTGGCTGAACATGACCTCAGCACACCAGGATCATAGCACTGATGACTGCAGGGTCCTGGACATGGCTCTAGTGGCTGAACATGACCTCAGCACACCACGGTCATAGCGCTGATGACTACAGGGTCCAGTCATGCAATGACTGGACATTGCTCTAATGGCTGAACATGACCTCAGCACACCGGGGTCATAGCGCTGATGACTGCAGGGTCCAGTCATGCAATGACTGGACATAGCTCTAGTGGCTGAACATGACCTCAGCACAGCGGGGTCATAGCACTGATGACTGCAGGGTCCAGTCATGCAATAACTGGACACAGCTCTAGTGGCTGAACATGACCTCAGCACATTGGGGTCATAGCACTGATGACTGCAGGGTCCAGTCCTGCAATAACTGGACACTGCTCTAATGGCTGAACATGACCTCAGCACACCAGGGTCATAGCACTGATGACTGCACTGCTCTAATGGCTGAACTCGACCTCAGCACACCAGGGTCATAGCACTGATGACTGCAGGGGCATTGCTCTAATGGCTGAACACGACCTCAGCACATCGGGGTCATAGCGCCGATGACTACAGGGTCCAGTCGTTCAATAACTGGACATAGCTCTATTGGCTGAACATGACCTCACCACACCGGGGTCATAGCACTGATGACTGCAGGGTCCATTCATGCAATAACTGGACACTGCTCTAATGGCTGAACATGACCTCAGCACACCAGGGTCATAGCACTGATGACTGCAGGGTACAGTCATACAATGACTGGACATTGTTCTAATGGCTGAACACGACCTCAGCACATCGGGGTCGTAGCGCCGATGACTACAGGGTCCAGTCATACAATGACTGGACACTGCTCTAATGGCTGAACACGACCTCAGCACATCGGGGTCACAGCGCCGATGACTACAGGGTCCAGTCATACAATGACTGGACATTGCTCTAATGGCTGAACATGGGTGAACATGACCGCAGCACAGCAGGGTCATAGCACCGAGGACTGCGGAGTTCAGTCGTGCAATAACTGGACATAGTTCTAATGGATGAACATGACCTCGGCACACCAGGGTCATAGCACTGATGACTGCAGGGTTCAGTCATGCAATGACTGGTCATTGCTCTAACTGCTGAGGATGACCTCATCACACCAGGGTCATAGCACTGATGACTGCAGGGTCATAGCACTGGACATTGCTCTAGTGGCTGAACATGACCGCAGCACACCAGGGTCATAGCACTGATGACTGCAGGGTCCAGTCATGCAATGACTGGACATCGCTCTAGTGGCTGAACATGACCTCAGCACACCAGGGTCATAGCACTGATGACTGCAGGGTCCAGTCATGCAATGAGTGGACATTGCTCTAATGGCTGAACATGACCTCAGCACACCAGGGTCATAGCACTGATGACTGCAGGGTCCAGTCATGCAATGAGTGGACATTGCTCTAATGGCTGAACATGACCTCAGCAAACCAGGGTCATAACACTGATGATTGCAGGGTCCAGTCATGCAATGACTGGGCATAGATCTAGTGGCTGAACATGACCTCAGCACACCAGGGTCATAGCACTGATGACTGCAGGGTCCAGTCATGCAATGACTGGACATTGCTCTAGTGGCTGAACATGACCTCAGCACACCAGGGTCATAGCACTGTTGACTGCAGGGTCCAGTCATGCAATGACTGGGCATAGATCTAGTGGCTGAACATGACCTCAGCACACCAGGGTCATAGCACTGATGACTGCAGGGTCCAGTCATGCAATGACTGGACATTGCTCTAGTGGCTGAACATGACCTCAGCACACCAGGGTCATAGCACTGATGACTGCAGGGTCCAGTCATGCAATGACTGGACATTGCTCTAGTGGCTGAACATGACCTCAGCACACCAGGGTCATAGCACTGATGACTGTGGGGTCCAGTCGTGCAATAACTGGACATAGCTCTAATGGCCGAAAATGACCTCAGCACATCGGGGTCATAGAACAGATGACTGCAGGGTCCAGTCCTGCAATAACTGGAGTTTTTCTCTAATGCTTAACATGTCCTCAGGGAATCAGGTCCATAGCACTGATGACTGCAGGGTCCAGTCATGCAGTAACTGAACATAGTTTAGTTTTGTTTAGTTTCTTTATTTATACCATGCACCGAACCCTGGGGTAACTGGGCCCCGGAGACTTAGAGGTGGTTACAGCAGTATATAGACATACAAGATAATAACAGTAAGTGCAATTGACCAGGTTACAAAGTGGTCAACAAAGGAAACGAGTACATTAAGTAGTGTGTCAGATAGTGGTGGAATTCTTGTTGGTTAGCCAGGACTTTGTTTTTGCTCTGAAGGTCCATAGCTCTAATGGGTGAACATGACCAAAGCACATCGGGGTCATAGCACTGATGGCTGCAAGGTCCAGTCGTGCAATAACTGGACACAGCTCTAATGGCCGAAAATGACCTCAGCACATCGGGGTCATAGAACAGATGACTGCAGGGTCCAGTCCTGCAATAACTGGAGTTTTTCTCTAATGCTTAACATGTCCTCAGGGAATCAGGTCCATAGCACTGATGACTGCAGGGTCCAGTCATGCAGTAACTGAACATAGTTTAGTTTTGTTTAGTTTCTTTATTTATACCATGCACCGAACCCTGGGGTAACTGGGCCCCGGAGACTTAGAGGTGGTTACAGCAGTATATAGACATACAAGATAATAACAGTAAGTGCAATTGACCAGGTTACAAAGTGGTCAACAAAGGAAACGAGTACATTAAGTAGTGTGTCAGATAGTGGTGGAATTCTTGTTGGTTAGCCAGGACTTTGTTTTTGCTCTGAAGGTCCATAGCTCTAATGGGTGAACATGACCAAAGCACATCGGGGTCATAGCACTGATGGCTGCAAGGTCCAGTCGTGCAATAACTGGACACAGCTTTAATGGCTGAACATGACCTCAGCACATCAGGGTCATAGCACTGATGGCTACAAGTCCTTTCATGCAATAACTGGACATCACTCTAATGGCTGAACATGACCTCTGAGTATCAGGGACACATTTTCAATAACACAGGAGGGAGTAACACTGTGGGGAAGTGCAATAGCTTTATGGAAGGGATTAACTCCACTCTACATTGGTCAGGTCTTTAATTTCTGGCAATAATGATATTGACTCTTAATTACTAAGTAAGATCTACGTCATCATTCAGGCGTGGATGGCCATACATGGCCTCTGCCTCAATGATCAGAAGACAGAACTCTTATTAACCGGCTCACAAGCCACACTAAACAAGCTTGACACCACCTTAAACTCCTTCTGTATATACAGTATTAACATCACGGTCTCCAAAGTTGTTAAAACCCTAGGAGTATATTTTGACTCTTCTGTAATGCTGACAAAACAAGTGAACGCTGTAGCCTCTTCCACAGCCTACACTTGTAAATTAATAAACGCCTGTAGACCCTTTCTCTCCCTCACAAGCTGTTCCACCTTAGCTAGAGCGCTGATCCTATCAAAATTGGATTATTTTATCACACTCTACCTCGGAACCAGCAAAAGAAATCTAAATAAACTTCAGGTCCTCCAAAACAGCACTATCAGGGGAGCCTTCAACATTCCCTGATCCCACCACATCTCTGAAACAAGACGTAACGCCGGCTGGCTGTTCATGAATAACAGAATCTCTTTGGAAACACTGACCCTTACTCAGAAGTGCCCAACAAACTCAGCACCCAATTACCTGGTCTGCAGATTCACCAAAAACCAGTCGTCTCGACCCACCAGATCAGCCCAACTACACTGCCTCAAAGTCCTGCGGTATAACCGCCAGAAATCTGGAGGCACTATCTTCCCCGTATTAGCGTCCAAACTTTGGAACTCTACATCTACAGTCATAAGAACTATACCTGCTCTCTCCCAATTCAGGACATGCATTAAAAAATGGCTCGCCACCCTTGAAACTAACTAACCTATAATGGTTCTGATTATTGTTTCCCACCTGCTTGTACATAATGTCATGTATTATTTCCTGCTCATGAAAAATGCCAATGTTGTAAATATTATCTTGAGGTTTTTTATATAACTAACATGTAACCTGTAACTATATCTTGAACAAATGTAACTGGAATAATACGCCCAGATACCCAACGGTTTGGAGCGCTATACAAATAAACAATACAAAACAATAATGTCTTATAAAGATCCACGTTTATGGGAACCATATTGTAAATGGCTAAAAAAGGACCCCGGGGACGATTTCACAGACTATTTGCCTCTCCAGTCTCCAATAGGCCTCGGACTGGCCTTTGTGGCACTTGGCCAAGGCCTACACTGCCAGTCAAATGATGGATTGGCTTGTTGGCCAATGGTAGGCCAGTTTGATAACTCAGTGAATGGTGCATCTGGAATTTTGGCCAATGTCACTGACACAACGCCTACTGAAATGTATCATTTGCACGGATGTTACTAAAAACCCACCTCACGGTACTGGAGGTTGTATTATTTTGTGTACCATTTTGATGGCGGTGAGAAGCTTTTTATTGGCTGGGACCTCCCACTTAAGGTATATCCCCCAATGAGAAGAACAGTTACATCGGGCAATAGACTGAATATGCATGACTAGCTCTTCAAGGAAATGGGGTACAACTTATGAGAGTTTCCCCACCATCTCACATAATTCACGTACGTAGCTCCTTGTTGCTGCGCGGTGCTAGATACTCTATGGCTTCTTACCTTCACAACTTCTTCATGGCCAGATTTGCATTCCACTGACTCGGAAATGTCAGCAACAGCGCCATTTTCCTCGACAGACACCACCTTGACAGGCACCGACACTGTCCTCCCTGTCAATATTGCCGTGTTCAGAATTTCTGTGTCCTGCATGGAAAGAAACAAGCATGTAGAGGTTGATGGCACAAGACCTGGCAGAGGTAAGAAGAAAAGCACACGGAAAAAGATCCAAAGAAACCAGATGCAGAGGGAAATTAATCTGAGACAAGTCAAAGGGTTTTATTCAGTAAGAAACTGGAAGAAAAACTTTAATGAAGAGATGATCAGTGTCATACATTCCAGCCACCATATAGATCCCCTTTAAGAGACAGTCAGTGTTCTGGTTCATGAAGCAGGACCTTCTGAACATAGCCGGCTACAAACTGCTCTCTTTCTCTCTCCCCCTCTCTCCCTCTCTCTTGCTCTTTCTCTCCCTCTCGCTCTCTCTCTGTGTCTCTCACACTCCCCCCTCCCTGACTCTCTCTGCCTCTCCCTCACCCTCTTTCCATCTCTCTTGCTCTTTCTCTCTCTCTCACTCTCTCTCTCTCTCTCTCTCTCTCTCTCTCTCTCTCTATCCCCGTCTCTCTCTCTGTCGCTGCCTCTCTCTCTGTGTCTCGTCCTCTCTCTCGCTCTCTCCCTCCTACACTCTTACTCTATGTCTCTCGTTCGCTCTCTCTTCCTCTCTCTGGCTCTCTCTGTCTCTCTCTCTCTCCCCCTCTTTTCTTCTATCTCTCTCGTTCTCTCTCTCTCTCTCTCTCTCTCTCTCTCTCTCTCTCTCCCTGACCCCCCTCCTCTCTCTGTCTCTGTCTCTCTCTCTCTCTTCTTGTTTCTCTCTCTTCTTGTCTCTCTCTCTCTGAACTAGTTTATGGTGATAGCCTTAGCGTTGTGAGGTTGTAATGAAAGGCCTCCAAACCACGGAACTGAATGGCCATATGAATGATATGAAAATGGATATTTCCCTTCAGTGAAAGGTACAGTGAGCTAAAGTGCGGCTGCAGACTCTCGACTGGGTACCTTCCCAAAGAACAGGCCATTTAGCCGTGTTCGTTCTCACAGAGGGGCGCCAGTAACTATTTTTTGATTTCCACATGAAAAAGTCCTACCTATCAGTACCAAAGGAAAAGCAGCATTTTAATTAACAAAGGAAGAAGAAATTCAAAGGTCCCTTTCACATGAAAAACAGGATTTTTAAACACTGACACAAAAACAACTTTGGATGTGTGTTTGCAAGTTAAAGCAAGACATGTGGAAAACTGTCCCCCTGGCAACCTAAATATGTCTGGGAAATGACATGGTGTGTGTGCTGATAAAATGTAAGGTAGATTATGCTTCACATGCAAAATACCAGCAAAAAATCTGAAAAGAAAAGCCTGCTTGGTTACTATGAAAAGTTCCTCTAGGCCTATTCAAGCAGACTATGCAGATTTCTTTTTGCAAGGGAAATCCAGAGAAAGCTGAAACAAAAATGTAATCCAAGTACATAGTGGAAAAGCACATCAAATTACTGGCTGAGAAATAACTGCTGCATTTTCACTAAAGCTGCCACCCTTCAAGAGGTGGGGTACTGTGACAATTCAGACTCACATTTCATCAGGAAAACAAACAACAGATAATTAAAAGTGTATTTTATTAATGACTGAAAGAAACTGCCCTGTACTTTCAGCAAAACAAGCACAGTGAACTCTAAAATCACACCGTATGTCACAGAATCAAGGCTGATGTTAGAAAAAGCAATATGGGAGTCCATTTCAGCCCAGCACAAATGGTGGGGCTCTATAAAAGAATTCACAAACAACTCCCCCACGGCCAGCCTGGTTTGTGCATCCCAACTGTTTACAACTGCATTAAAATGGGTCCTGCAGAAGGGTACTGGAAGACAAACTTTCTTTTAGACTTGCTGTCTCTGCAGGTCGATTTCTCTTGGCTGGTGCATGACCGGAATGTAGAGGGGAGATGTGGAAAAACAGGGGCTAGAAATTAAGAGGAGCTGAGCTTTGAAAGAAATATAAGAAATGGATGCCTTTTAGATCGACACAGGCATCGTGACATCACAAGGCTGGCCCATCTCTTTATCTACAGTGGGGGATCTCTGTGAAGCAAATGCATCCCCCATTTATGAGCTGAAATCAACTTCAAACCACCAATTTGAAAGAGACTAACAAAAACACTGGCCCAGAGAGACAAACAACCTGGAGGCAGGAGAGCTACCATTTGTCACACATGAAGATTTACTTTTAAGTTGAAAGGACTATTATAACTTAAGCCTTTTTTCTCAGAAACCATAAGTCATACTGATTACATGTATGTTTCATTCTTTAGGTAATTTCCCGGTTGATTTTGGTGATATAAATTCATCCACCTGTAACTCAGGGTGCTGTAATGGCCCTCTAAAATGGATTTCTGACTGATCTGAAAATGTTTCAAAGTTGAGAGTTGGCGAATGGCTGGAGGGTGGAATTATTAATATGGATAATAAATTGCATGCTTCTAATGATTATGCTTTTTGTCAAAATGACAGAAAATTGCCAAACAGCTGTGTAACATGTTGCGGACCTGGCTGTTTTTTATTTATTAAATTCTCCCTGATTAGCAGAATCAGAATATGTGCATATATATATATATATATATATATATATATATATATATATATATATATATATATATATATATATGTATATTATGGCAGTTATTGGTAAAATAATGAGGTTTTGCCACATAAGACATTTTTGGCAATACATTTGACATGAACACAAATTGGGATTGCATATGAAGATGCCATATGTCTGCTTGAGACTTCTAAACTGATCCTCAGAGATCTGCCCAAGTTGGGAGGAGAGAGAAGGGTAACTGTCCAATTCTATTTGCGAGAACTCTTGCAGGGTACTCCCCCAAGATTGTGAACTTGCTGGTGTCATTGCTGCTGTATAAAGTGGAATGTACTCTGTGGAAGGGGAGATCTGCTGAAACTTACCATCTTACAGCTACAAGGATTCACCAAAGGAGATTGCTGAGATTGCGTCTGGATGGAGCTACTTCTGGGAATGCTTAAACGTTGAATGGGTCCTATAGTGGAGGGCTGGTGGCCATCCTTGAGAGTAGAGTGTCCAGACCCCTGCCCTTTCCATCCAAGAGAGACCTGAAATGCAGCTGGCTGTCCTGAACTTTTAAACAGAGGCATTCTATGTAAGTAGAACTGAGCCCTGGGAAACCAAGAGGCGGGGAGTCTGCTTGCCTTGCATCCTTTCCCTTTATAGTGGGTGGTGGGCAAAACTGTGTAGATCCTTAGCCTAATTAACTAAAATATACATTTAATTAACTCTTCTTGGCAGAACACCACAGGGTGATTTTTGTTGAAATTCAAAATTAACAAAGCTCATTCTTGGTGTGAGCTGAAAACTATAGACTGTGATTTAATTGGGTAATCCTGTGTGTCCTGTTGACCACGGCTTCTTTAGGAAGAGGGGTGTCTTTGTCCCTAAACTAAAATAAATCAGAAATTCTAAAATCATCCCAATTGTTAATGTCCGGGTTCCCCAGCATGGACCCTTAAGTGGAGGGGGGTCTGAAATTCAAAATTAACCTAATTGCTCTGTCTGACTTCCCCAACACAGACAAAAGTAGAGGGTGGCAGTCTGAAAAACAAACTGCTAAATCACCATGCGTTTATTTTAAAGCAAAAGTGTGGGTGGAATAAACATTGCCATATGCATTTGCACACTTTTTCAAAACTAAACTGCTAGCCTTTTAAGCACGCATGAAAACCGAAATTGCACATCACTACATTTGTAATTGAGTTTGTTCACTGACCAGCACTAATTATTTCTTGAAGCAAAATTGAGATAAAGTACTCTGATTTGTGTTTTTCCCCAATTCATTTATGAGATTTATTTGTGTAACAAAAAGATCATTGTGAGCTACAAAGAAGGTGGCGTGTGTAGTTTAGTTATTTCCTATACCCGACCTAGTTCGTGGCTCACTGTGGGCACGGGGGGGAGGGGGATCTGTGTGACTCTATATGAGTCTTCAGTAAGGCCAGCGCTAAAAACTAAAAAAAAGTCTCTATCCTAAGTTCACCCTGTCCCTATCCTACCTGTCCCTATCCTAAGTTCACCCTGTCCCTATCCTAAATTCACCCTGTCCCTATCCTACCTGTCCCTATTCTAAGTTGACCCTGTCCCTATCCTAAATTCACCCTGTCCCTATCCTACCTGTCCCTATCCTAAGTTCACCCTGTCCCTATCCTACCTGTCCCTATCCTACGTTCACCCTGTCCCTATCCTAAATTCACCCTGTCCCTATCCTACCTGTCCCTATCCTAAGTTCACCCTGTCCCTATCCTAAATTCACCCTGTGCCTATCCTACCTGCCCCTATCCTAAATACACCCTGTCTCTATCCTACCTGTCCCTATCCTAAGTTCACCCTGTCCCTATCCTAAATTAACCCTGTCCCTATCCTACCTGTCCCTATTCTAAGTTCACCCTGTCCCTATCCTAAATTCACCCTGTCCCTATCCTACCTGTCCCTATCCTAAATTCACCCTGTCCCTATCCTACCTGTCTCTATCCTAAATTCACCCTGTCCCTATCCTAAGTTCACCCTGTCCCTATCCTAAATTCATCCTGTCCCTATCCTAAGTTCATCCTGTCAACTTTCTTGGAAATTCAGCATGTGCTTGGAAAGTCACCCTGTTGGTTTTCTGGGAACTTCTTCCTGTTACTTTTCGATGAATTTCAGCCTGACATTTTAAGAGACATTCACCTTGTCCCTTTACTTAAAAATGCACTCTGTCTCTTTTCTGAGAAACTCCCCTTCCCTTTCTTAGAAATCCCCTTTCTTTCTCTGGTGAGAACCCCCGTATCCTGTTTCTGAGCAGAGAACAGTGCTTTGGCTCAGTATTAGTGTCAGAGCTTGGAGACAGTATTGCACTGGTGTGTGTTCTAAGGTACTGCTTACACATAGATGTGATTTCGTGGTGCAGACCGATCTGTGAGCAAAAACGACATGTATTTTGTGCCTTCTGGCCACATGTGGCAAACGCATTTCTCGTCTGAGCTCCCGTGGTGCGAGATAAGGTATGTGTGAGGTAAGAGACCCCCCCATGATATTAAAGCGGAGGCAATGATGATGTTTACAAATATCCTCGATCTGTGTCAGTCATTATATAATAGCAGTGCCCTTGCCTGAGGGCATTCATGCCCGGCTCCTCAATGGTGCCAGCTATTCAGGGCAGAAGACAGCTGCTGGCTGCCCAGGGCCGTTCACGTCCAGTACAGCTGCTTGTCAGCAGTGAGCATAGCGACCTCAGGATGCGGGTCTGGCGTTATTCCTACAGAGGTTTCATAGAACGCTCTTCCTTCTTCCTGTAAACCTTTGTGTACGAGATTCTAACTGGCACTGCAGCTAGCAGAACTCTACCTCTCCTCTGTGCAAGAGGGAAGCTTGCCCTGAGAGTGCCTGAACTCAACCTGCTCTGGGTGCACTGGAAGCTTGCCCTGCTTCTGCCTGGGCTCTCACTCTTGTCTGTGTGTGGGAGCGTTCTCTGCTGTACGGTGTGCACTACCTGTTCTCTGTGTGTGGTAAGCTTGCCCTGCTTCTGCCTGGGCAGTACCATTTCTTTGTTTGTTAGAGAAACTTGCCCTGCTTCTGCCTGGGCTCTAACTCTTGTCTGTGTGTGGGAGCGCTCTCTGCTGTACGGTGTGCACTACCTGTTCTCTGTGTGTGGTAAGCTTGCCCTGCTTCTGCCTGGGCAGTACCATTTCTTTGTGTGTTAGATAAGCTTGCCCTGCTTCTGCCTGGGCTCTAACTCTTGTCTGTGTGTGGGAGCGCTCTCTGCTGTACGGTGTGCACTACCTGTTCTCTGTGTGTGGTAAGCTTGCCCTGCTTCTGCCTGGGCAGTAACCATTTCTTTGTGTGTTAGATAAGCTTGCCCTGCTTCTGCCTGGGCTCTAACTCTTGTCTGTGTGTGGGAGCGCTCTCTGCTGTACGGTGTGCACTACCTGTTCTCTGTGTGTGGTAAGCTTGCCCTGCTTCTGCCTGGGCAGTACCATTTCTTTGTGTGTTAGATAAGCTTGCCCTGCTTCTGCCTGGGCTCTAACTCTTGTCTGTGTGTGGGAGCGCTCTCTGCTGTACGGTGTGCACTACCTGTTCTCTGTGTGTGGTAAGCTTGCCCTGCTTCTGCCAGGGCAGTACCATTTCTTTGTGTGTTAGAGAAGCTTGCCCTGCTTCTGCCTGCTTCTAACTCTTGTCTGTGTGTGGGGGCGCTCACTGCTGTTGCATGTGCACTACCTGTTCTCCATGTGTGAGAAGTGTGCCCTCCTTCTGCCTCAGCAGTACCCTTTATTTCTGTGCAAAGAAGGTAGCAGGTGCCCCTCTCTAGAGAGAACATGCCATGATAACCGTGGTTTTTATCGACTTTGAGAGTCCGCTGCCACACTTTAGCTCACTGTAATTTTCACGAAGGAGGAATAACCATTTGCATATCAGTCTTTGTCCCAACCACAAGGGCAGTCCAGCACCGAAATGCCAGGCTAACCTCCTTTGAACGAGAGTATCAACCGTAACCCCATACACGTGCTTCAGCCTTGTGGGGCCTCATCAGTGAGGTGGAGCTGCGCCTCTCTGAGCACAGTGAGCAAGGGGTCCACGTCTGAGTTCCCCCAGGTAACTTAGGGTGACCAACCCCAAGTTCATTGCAAACATTTTCAAAAAAGGTAGCAAGCTCCTGTCTCCAGAAGGAACATAGCATGATAACCTGTTCTGTGTTTTTTTCCCACTTTGAGAGTCTGCAGCCACACTTTAGCTCACTGTATCTTTCACAGATGGGAAATACCCATTTGCATATCAGTCTTTGTCCCGCCCACAAGGGCAGTTTAGCACCGAAATGCCATGGCAATTCCCTTCTGAACAAGAGTACCAACAGCAACCCCAGACACGTGTTTCAGCCTTGTTGGGCATCATCAGTGAGGTGGAGCTGTGCCTCTCTGAGCACAGTGAGCAGGGGGTCCACGTCTGAGTTCCCCCAGGTAACTTAGGGTGACCAACTCCAAGTTCCTTACAAAAATGCAAAAAAAGGTATCAGGCATGATAACCTGTTATGTAGTTTTTACCCACAAGTGAGAGTCTGCAGCCATCACTTTTAGCTCACTGTACTTTTCACAAAGGAGGAATATTTGTGTGTTAGAGAAGCTTGCCCTGCTTCGGCCTGGGCTCTAACTCTTGAATGTGTGTGGGAGCCCTCTCTGCTGTAACTTTCCCAGCAATGCCAGACATGTACCACTGTCTGCCTGATTATGCCTTCCTGAGCGTTAGAACACAGCCTTTGCCTAAGCCTTGTGTGCCGAGGCACCTTCCATTCACCTGAAAAATTATTTCTTGACAATATCATGCCAAGGCTGTGCCACCCTCCCCATTGTAATGCATGTGTGCCTTCCTATATAAAAGCTCAGTGCACGCAGTGGAGGGGGGTTGTTGCAGTGAGCCGTTTTCTGTCATTGCGTTGCTGCTGTCCTGTGTTTGTCGTTTTCTGTCATTGCGTTTCTGTTGTCCTGTGTTTGTCATTTCCTGTTATTGCGTTGCTGCTGTCTTGTGTTTGTCATTTCCTGTCATTGCGTTGCTGATGTCCTGTGTTTGTCATTTTCTGTCATTGAGTTGCTGCTGTCCTGTGTTTGTCGTTTTCCCTCATTGGGTTGCTGCTGTTCTGTGTTTGTCATTTCCTGTCATTGCGTTGCTGCTGTCCTGTGTTTGTCATTTCCTGTCATTGCGTTGCTGTTGTCCTGTGTTTGACATTTTCCGTCATTGGGTTGCTGTTGTCCTGTGTTTGTTGGCTTTTCTGACTATCATTAAAAGATGTTCCCCAATTCACTGGAAGAGTCTGCAGTTGTTTTCTATGACACCATTGGTGCTGTTACTCAGATTCCCACTGCCCTGCGGCCAAACCCAGGGTGCGCTGGATGCAACTCCCAGTGATCCCCATGGACCCAGATGAGATGATTTTTGTTAAGAAGTGACTCCCAGCCTTCTTATGATTGACTTGCCAGGTTTATTAACAGCTTCACAGGTATATTTACAGGCAATCATTTAAGTTACATAAAGGACATTGACACTGGCAGCCCATCACCCAGGCAGGGGTTCACCAACTGACCAGGGCTCAAACCTTCACTCACACATTCCAACACTCAGACATCAACACTCCTCATGACATCACAACATTCCTGCTCACCCAGGCAAGACATATACAACACATCTCCCCCCTTACATTAACACACTGCAAACACTAAGCACTACACACAACACATCTTCCTCCTTACAGGAACATCTACGCAAACAACAAGCACATTGCAGGCAGGCAAGTTACGCCACCATCCACCATACAAACTTTACAAGGTACTCTTACAGCAATGTGATTTCAAACTTCACCTACACATCCAGGTCACCCTCAATAATAACATCAAATCACCTTCTGTCTGTCCCTGCCACAAACAGACTCTAGACTAAAACTCTAGACACATACCAGCCCATACACAAGGCTAAGACTACCCTACAAACCAAACCATGACTAAAATAACATATATCCTTCTTCCGCTCGCCCCCGGCACAGGCGAGCCTCCAGGCTGCCACCCTGAAGCACAGCTTGCCATCCTGACGCAATACTAGTCATCCAGAATGACAACAGAATCACCATACCTGTCAAGAGACCCCATAAACCGCTAATAAACACTGATACCAGATATAGCCAACTGTGCCTGCATCACAAACATACAACCAGTTACATATATGGACTATGCCAACAGAGCCCACCCAACCACACCAAGATATACAGATCCTGCAACAGCTTGAAGATGCTGGCCAGCCATCTCCAAGACCACTAACAAAACATGGGGTTGACCTAACTACTTAACTCAATGGCAGCACTAACAAGTCCAATGGTCGACAACAACTAAATACGGGCACACTCTAAACCCTGAAAGATGGAACGAGTCTTCAATAGGCACGCAGTTCAGCCAGGAACAACAGCCTGCGCGTAATAAAAGAAGAACATTAGTGGTACACGACCACAAGATAGAAGTACATGTGTGACCTTTCATGCCCATCACCAACAGACATACTCCTACAAACACCGGGGCCGCTACCACCCACACACATGCCACTTTACCCATGTGTGACTGTAATAACGGTCACACCCCAGCCAACTGGGGGCGCTACCGCCCAGCATGATAGCTATAACGCAAGAAGGACTGTACACACAGTCGCATCTTGTCCGGATGGAGTTACGACCACTCAGAATACCTCTTACCCTGAATGACTATATCACAGTCACGCCCTGACTGTAATGGTGGCGCTACCACCATGGACAAATATACGTGGCCTCACCATGCATCTCAATTATTGCAGACACTTCCACACAGAAGTGGTGGCGCTACCACCACAATCCAACGTATACCGTTAACCCATGAACGCCCCTACCACAGACGCACCCATACCATACTTAAAATTACTACTGAGATCACAACCCATTTCAGGACATGGTAAGTCAAACATGTTGGCTAGGCACACCCACCATCAGCCATTCTATGCTTCTAATATGTATATAAGCACCATCCGCAACCAGGTTTAAAGGCACTCATAACCACTCTCATCCATACCCAACCATACATCATATAACACAAAATGCAGATTACATTGCATTGTTCTTCACATTCAAATTGACATATTTCTTAAACACCATATATCTTTTCATGAAGCTTAAACGATATAACTTCCAAAAACATTAGATGCGACAAATCCATCCCAAAACCAAAGCTAAAAGTCCATGGGCCTCATTACGACCCCGGTGCTAAACCATGGTGCTATTAGCATGGTCCATGCCGGGGTCCGCCACGGTGAATGGCGGAATTACCGCCCCATTCCAAGGTTGGCGGGGTGGTAATTCCCCATTCACCATGGGCCCTTCCCCATTCCCATTCCCATTTTTGCCCCATAGGGCTCAATGGGAATGGGGAAGGCGCTAAGTACGGTGCCGCAAAATGCGGCACCGTACTTAGCACCAAGGTCCCTTTGCGGGTCCCTACTTTAACGGCTGGTAAAACCAGCCGTTAAGGTCAGGTCCCGCAAAGGGACCTCGTAATCAGGTGCTAATAGGTTAATGGTGCCGCAGCCTTTTATGGCGCCGTTAACCCATTAGCGCCTGGGTCGTAATGAGGCCCCATGTCATGGATAAGTGACCTAACAGTTGACATTCCTCAAATTGTTAGTTCTAGGCAATGCATCCATATGTTATGAGACCCATTCCAAAATCATATTGCAAAAACATTTCTGACATATCAAAATCTAAAGGTGAGATTCCATGTCATAAACCAGACCAAACTTTTGAACTTTGAACTTTTAAAGATGGGTTTCCAAACCTAAAATTCCATAACCTGCTACGGTTCTAACCTGGACAAACACATACCTACTAGACCATATTACTCTTGTTGGAAGCCAATACATACATTACCCTAAGAGTCCATGTAGCAGTAAGCAACGTACCCGCTGCAATACCTCAATAAACGTTAGGTCTAACATGTGCATATCACCATACTAAACACACATAAATACCTCCACACCACATTTAACTAACGCACTATATTTTTATAGACTGTACTCATACTAGTATGACTAAAAGTCCATGGGTTGTAATAGACATCCGAACCATGGCACGCCTCAAGCAAACTATGACTATTAACGAGCCAAGCGTGCTCCTTACTTGTAGCACTATCACACCAATATACAATATTCAATATACCAATTACATTTTCTAATCATCATCAGCAAAAAGGATACATGTGCGAAAGTCTGCTCTCATAAACAGCATCACCAGTTCACCAATTCTGGTTGCCGATCCGTTTGTTTCGGTGACAGATCCAACAGGATTTCAGCATGAATCAACATCACCTCGCTTAGTTCCAAGCTTCAACAGTATGTAATCAACCATCTTGATGACCTTTCCTAACCGTAAACCTTGTCCATCCCAAATAAAAGTCACAGCACCGTTCCAGACTAGATTACGTTGCGGGCATCTCCAGCTGTACATCCGATGGGCACTTAAGAAATACAATCGGCATACCTTGGGCACAGCTCCTACTGTCCTTCTGATGGGCATGGACATGGTACAATCCGAATAGCAGCCCCCAGGACTAGCTGCTCTGCTCTCTCACGGTCCATTTTGCACTTCATGTTCGCGACAGTAATATGGATGCAGACACTCACTTCTTTAACACGTAGATCGACGTCCTAGGGTTCCTTACTCTAAAGTCCCCGTTTCCTTGTTAATATTGACAGTGGATGAGTGACGCTCATCGGGACCGTGCACCGCTCGTCGCACTGTCACACAGCAGCTGAGCGAATCTGGTGTTCGGCAGAATTCTACGCTTCCACCAACTCCTTTGACAGCTTACTGACATCACCATTCTCAGACGGACCATGAGATAACACGGGCTGTGCCTCTCTCAACCGTCAACCAGTCCCGTGCCACTCACCGATAGCGTTGCGCACAACTGGGCCCCCTTGCACTCTTAGTCCATACGGGACACACTTTGTGCCTTCAGAGCTGCATAATCTTGCACAGAACTCCTCACAGCTGCTCCTGCCCTATCATCATATATGTCCCATCAGTTGGACAGCGCTGAGACCACTACTCCTACTGCACAACCACATAATCCAATTACGCTTCCTTAGCTTTTGGGCTTGGGTTCCCTTTCCCAGTTCCTTCCTTCCTCCACGTCAGGGAATTACCCATCTGCACCAAAACGCTGTACTGTCGCCAGAACATGACATCTGTCCTTCCCATATGGATATACTCTCCTCCTCCCCCTTTTTGCCGCCCTGGGTGATGGGCCTTACTTATCTTGTTTTGGGGGGCAGTGTTGTCCTCTTCCTTCTTCCTGCAACCCCCGTAGCAGGTTGTCCGGCATTAGCATGCAGGTTCCTTGTCAAAAAGACCGCCTCGTCGCCATTGTTAAGAAGGGACTCCCAGCCTTCTTACGCTTGACTTGCCAGTTTTATTAACAGCTTCACAGGTATCTTTACAGGCAGTCATTTAAGTTACATAAAGGACATTGACACTGGCAGCCCATCACCCAGGCAGGGGTTCACCAACTGACCAGGATTGGAACCTTCACTCACACATTCCAACACTCAGACATCAACATTCCACATGACATCACAACATTCCTGCTCACCCAGGCAAGCCATATACAACACATCCCACCCCCCCCTTACATTAACACACTGCACACACTAAGCACTACACACAACAATTTTGTCTGTGGGGAAAGCCGACAGGCACAACCAGGGATTCGGGGGAGTAGACAGAATAGACACGGAAGAGGAGGAGACTGAAAATTGTGGGTTGGTGAGCGCAGTTCCTTGCATTGCTATTTGCTAGGGTTTGTGTATTTCTATCAGAAATGGGTTAGGGTAATGTTTGCTTCTGGTAAAAGAATTCTAGAATTTTGAGTCTGGAAATTTTCTGGTTGTCCTAGGGCATAGGACGGATTGTACCCGGCGTACAATATATACCTTATCTGATCAGAAAAAGTAAAAAGCAGTTGTCCACAGCAGATAAGAGTAATCACCTTGGGAGGATAGCTCAGGAGCAAAGTGCTCACTTTGTAAGCAAGACGACATGGAGCAATACAGGTTTGATCCCCGGGTCCGTGCTGAGAAACCTCTGGGCATGAAGCACCTTATAAATAACCTATCATATCACATCATATCATCATGAAAATGCGCATCCATGCACCCTACTGACTTAGCTCTCTCTACCCACCCCTGATATCCTGGCATGTCCTGTGGTCGCCTGGCAGGAGTGTGGAATGTCCTGGTGGTGGTTTGGCGGCTCCCGTCGTGGGCCTCTTGGTGCAGCGTATTCTGGTCGGTAAGGTTTTAGAATCCAGTTTCCCCCCAGTCATTGATGTGACAAGCCGCCCTCTGGAAGACAGAGTTCCTGCTCTAGCTTTCTGTCCTGTTCTGCTTTTTAAGCCTGTTGACCACGACGATCACACTCTAAAATGACCACTAATTTGGCCGCTAGCATGGCGGCACAAAAGGAGATGGGATGGGTGTTAAGCCAATTCTAAGGTCAGCCAAGGGGGGTATAGGAGATTCTATGGCCCTCTCCCAGGTGATCAACAGAAACTGCGTCCTGGAGGTCCTAACGCTCAGTGAGCACAGAAGACTGAGAGTGCTAAATAAACAAAGTAAACCTCCGGTTATAAAAATGACATCAGTTGAAGATTCCGTCTTCCCGGATAAAGCTCCTAACCTAACACAGGATTTGGATAGCCCTTCTTTGAAAACTGGTTTCATAGCACAGGAACCCCTTGTTAGTCTACACAGCTCTACGGATTCTAGGGCGCCAGGGCTGACCTTAAACGATCCACTGCCGATAAGGCCTCAGATACCTATATCCTCACTATCTCCCACCCTCCCAGGGAGGGTATACCCAATTCAGCCCAATCTGAGTACACAGGTCTATCTCAATGGCCCTTGCTTATGGCCAACATTGCCAAAGAATTACTGCTATGTAAGGATCCGTTTGACCTTAGCATTCTGGCGAATGCTTTAAATGACTGGGTAGCAGACTTACAGCTGCCTAAAGTAAATACCTTCTCCAAGACACACTGGCCTTCTAGTACTAGCGATTTGTCTCAAGCCTCTAGGGTGAATACTGCCTGTCAAACCCTTATACAAAGGAAAATGTTAGGTCAAGCCACTCAAACTGACTCCCGTAGTAAGAAGTCTTTGGGGTCCACTGGGCCAATGCTGGTATGTAAGAAAAAGGTAAAAACTTCTAGTATAGTTTTACCGCAGGATACGGCTCCATCACATGAGCTGCATGCTGACCATAAAGAAGTCAAACAGTCCACAGTTTTGAACGCTAAACTTAAGAGGACAATGTTACGAACCCTACAATTAAAAAAGTCACAAATGCCAATAATAAAAGACATGCACTCCCATGACTTTGTAATGGACCAGAGAAATGTCATTATAACTAATATCCAGAAAACCAATGAAAAAGAGACTATAGAAGCCCTGTGCAACAAGGTCCTTGCTTGGATGCGTCAGAGAACAGGTCCAGGTGTGACTAGACTTAGTGATTGGTTGATCATCCAGAGGATGGAGCTGAGCGATTGGTGCTCGCAATCAGACAGTGAATGCATTTTAGTGGGCTGTGGGACTAGCACCTTACCTGCCTTTCTCAGACGATGCAAATATTTGCCCAAAGGGTCATCGAACTGCAATTTGATTCTTTGAATTTATCCACCTCAGGGAGTGTCCTCTGTGCTTTTGTCCTCACTTTGCTATCCTTGATTAGCACGATGCCTGTGTGTGTCCAATCTTCGATCTTTGGTGACCATTAGCTACTGATTGTTATGCCTTAACTCGTCCAGATTTTTATTTCGCTTGGTCACATGGCCTTACATGTATTTTTGTGGTCTGTCTTGTCTGCGCCCTCACGCCTTTGGGTCTATAGGCACGCTATATAAATGTAATAAAGTTAAAGTTAAGATAACATAAGGCTTCAATGCCAGTCAGAGTAGAGTAGTATGGACCAGAAGATGAAATTAGTGTGTCTTGTATGAGTGTGAGGAAACCATTTTGGATGAGAACCCTGTATTTGTTCTATGCATACCTTTCCATGATATTTTAAAACTGTAGTGCAACGTAGTTGCCCCCCCACTTTGTATTCACACTCTCCTCTCTCTTAGTATGGCAGGTGTAATAGGCTTTCTTTCCCTTGTTTTCGTGTCTTTTCTTTGACGCCGTTTCTTGAAAGCTGAGCACCGCTCTGTATCGTGGGGAGCATAATGGGGGACACAGACTGTGAATCAGCAGTCATCTAGATATAGACTTCAACAACACCTGCGTGTGTCACTGAAATTTCTGTAATAGGGGAGGAGCAGAGGTTGTATGTCACCATTCAAACCTCTGGATAGATGCTACAAAGCTGTTAGCTATGAGCCGAACCTTGGAGCACTGTAGTGCACCGGTGCAGACAGAGCTATGTATGGACCTGCTTCCATAATAGATCATACCTTGTCTCACCCCTGCGAGAATGGGTTCAGGGCAATCTAGAGAAGTGCCACTTCTTCCCAAAGGACGTCAATCTCACTTTATGTATACACACTACTTTCCCAATGCCAGTAAACTCCTGGATAAATGGCACGTTATTTGCAGAATGAGTCACCTAGACACTTCCCACAGGAAGGCACAAGACGAAATAAAAATCCTTAAAGAAGAACGATGCATGAATACACCAAAAGCAATGGAATGCTATCTAGAGTGGTACACCAGAGCCACCAAAAGACAGTCCGAATAAAAAAACCAGAGCCCTGAAAGATACTCAAGAGAAGCTTTAGGAGCAAGTTAAGACACTAAAGACTGAGTACTCCAACCTACAGGTCCCTGGCCACAAAACTGGGTACAGCCCTCCATACCCTGTCATCCAAGGGGTGAACTCCCCCAAAGGAATCTCCCAAGGATATTCTGGGCTCTGTGAGAAACCAAAGGGCGTCTCACCCGCTAGTCCTTGGGGACTTGTCATCCAGTAGGACATGGTCTTTGCCTTTGGCTCCAGACCCTGGGGGTGGACCAGGGCTTGATGATCACCTGGGTGAGGGGTCATCAGGGATTGGGGGTGAGAGAGCCGATGGTTAGATGTGATATTCCCCCCTTTTTTGTTCATCTACCCAATCGTATTTTTTAGGATTTTCCAAAGTCCCAACTCGACCATCCCTTTTTACACAAATACTGGGCAGAGGAAGAGGGTGACTGAGAGAAACCAGACTAACTCTCTTACATCGTACTGCACAAGTCCTGTTAATTGGGTCAGGCAAAGTCAGGCACTTTACCCTAAGTGCATACCCACGATACCAATCAGCTCTCCTCACACGAATGCAAGGCAGCACCTAAAGACACACTCTGAGCAAGGCCGGACACGAGAACGAGCAGAACCTCTGAGATTATGGCAAACCTACTGGAGAAGAGCAATGGACCAAGTTATGAGAGCAGTGGGACGAAAACCCCAGGGCTTCCCCTACTGGAGGTTGTTGCCTCTGACAGACCACAAAAGACGTGTGGAGAAGGCAAGATCCCACAAGTGAAGATTGCATTGGGTTTCAAGGACGTCAGTGACCCTCCCAGCTGAACAGAGTTGGGGAGGTGAGGCAAAGCCTGTGGTACTAACCATGACTCGAAAATCGGGAAAAGCAAAACAAGAAAGAAGCACACACAGCAGGTGAGTTGACAAGTGACCTGAGAAACCGGTGTGTGTTAAAGTGACTGAAGTAGCAACATCACATTATCATATTACAAGTTAAGGTACTTAAACAGCCCTCGCAGACATCATTTCATTGATTCATTTATTTTATCGGCTAGGTCCATGCTATTCTTGCTATTTAGTTTTGATCTATTTTAACGCTTGTAATTTAGCTGTGCGTTATTTGTAGAAACTGAATTGTGATTTTTAGTATCAGGCTGTAACTTGCTTTCTATCGTATGCTTTCACTGTGCAAACAAACCTTAGGCTATCTCAAGAAATCATTAGCAACCTCATAGTGGTGGTCTTCTGCTACATGAAGTGTTTTTTTAGCATTTATTTGAACTTTCAAGTGGAAATTGCTAAAGAACTACAGTTCGCTTTGAGATTGTAGTTCTGCTGAGCATTTAAGGTAACGTCAGGCACGTAAGAGCCGGCGCGTAGGAGCCGGTTTGTTCCGGTTCATTACGCGAGTCAGAAGGAAGGTTCACCTCTTTGTTTCAGTAAGTAGCCATAATGGGAATCACAGAGGTCTTAAATGCTATTAAAATTGCTAGAGAAAATGTGGACGCTCGATGTAAGCTCAGAGCTGTTTCAGACTCAGCAAAGTGGCATACGTAATCTACGCAAACTGATGCTTACCCCATTATGACCCCTGTACAAATCACTGCCCTAGTTCCACCTTGTACCTTAATGGGATCACCCTTTTGGATTCAGGTGAAGCACCCTTTCCGTCTGTTGTGCCGACCCCTGGTGAAAATGCACCTAAGGTTCAAATGATGAAGGCCATCGTCGTTACAAAAGAAGAACTTAAGGGTTTATCATACTCGCGCCAACACTGTGCTACTTCAACATCATCCTGAAAGACATGATGATCCAGCACAGGTTATACCAAGCTCTGGGCTTCATACAGTTCTTCCTAAAGTATTCGGTACCCTCAGATGAGATTGGTGATGCTCGTTTAGTCAGCACGGATGTAATTTTCGTAGAGGCTGCTTCCAAAGCTCATGGGGGTAATACTGCTACCAAAGTTAGTGCCCCAGAACAAGGTGAAGTCTCCTCTAAGCTACCCGCATCTCAGTGCACGCTTAAATACCTATTACTAAATACAAGGTCACTCTTGAGACATGCCACAGAAGTGGCCAGCCCTATTGAAGATCGTAATCTGGATGTCTGTGCTGTAACGGAGACCTGGAGTCATGAAGCAGCCGACCCCACTCTATCTCTGGCTATCCCGGAGGGTTACCACATGATTAGACAGGATAGGGTACAGAATAAAGGGGGAGGTGTAGCTATTATCATTAGAGCTAGGTTTAAAACATGGGAAACCAAAATTGACACTATTTCAGGTTCCGGAATTTTATTGGTAAAAGTAGCCCTTAGTGCTGAAATTACCTTAAATATTCTTTCACTCTAGAGAGCTCCCATAGTAGATCCCACATTCCCAGTGCTCATGAATAGCTTTTTATTATCATTTCTCAAACCCAACACGTCCTAACCCAAACCCATAAAGTCCTATTTGGAGACTTTCTTCTCTGGTTGGGCTGTGACACAGATACCATCGCTAAAGTGATGAAGAACACACTTGACTCACTGGGTTTCTCCCATCATGTTAGAGTTCCTACACATGTCAAAGGACATACTTTGGACTGGGTCTGTACTCTTAATATGAACCTGAACAATCTAGAAGTGTTGCCATGTCCTTGGTCAGATCACTTTTGTATAAATGTCCACTAACAGTTTGAATTTTTTAACAAAAAAGTGACCCCACCCAAATCGCATGTGGCCATTAGAAGTAGAAATAATTTAAATAAAGACACCCTGAGATCCTGGGCTGTTGCTCTCAACACAAATATTGAACATCTTAGTAATCTGGAAGACATGTCTATCACAATGGTGAACTCTCTAAATGCAGCTACAGAGAAGTTTGCACCAGTTAAGTTAAAAGTTCAAAGAATAGAACATAATAATACCTGGTTTACCAACGACCTGAAGGAACTTAAAGCTAAGAAAATCAAACTTTTCTATGCCTGGAGGAAACTCAGAGAACCTTGCAGTTTAGTAGCATATAAAACTGCTGCTCCTGAGTTCAAAAAAGCTACTCTTATAGCAAAAAAAGAGTCTTTCAATACCAGAATTGTTCATGCAAAATCGGATTGTAAAGAACTCTTCAAAATATTAAAGGAACAATCACACACCCCAGGCCCAACGCAAGACCCTAGTCTTAAAAATAAGTCCTGGTGTGCAGAAATCCACCAGACCATGTGTAATAAAGTGGAAAAAATCACAGAGACAACAGAGATAAAACAACTCTCCCTGAATTTAAAAGGGCAGGAAGACAATAAACACTTCTTGGCCGCAAAGGAAAAAGAATAATCTGCCTTTCGTTTCATGCCGACCTCAGAAGATGAACTGCCCAAAATTATTGTCCGACTTAAGAGCACAAGCTGTAAAGAAGATCCTTGCTCCTCAAATATGATTAAGGAATGTTCTCCCATCTTGATCCCAGCACTCACTAAATTTGTGAATGCCTCCTTTCTGCTTAATGGGGTGCCAGACAACATAAAACATGCCTGGATCACCCAACTTTTGAAGAAACCTAATTGATGCCCACTAAGACCCTCTAATTACAGACCGATCACTAACACTACCTTCTTGATAAAGATCTTGCATCAAGTTGCTTATAACCAAATCTCTATGTTCTTGGAGAAAAATAAGATTCTTCACAAACATCAATCAGACCTTCGTATTAATCATGGAACAGAGACGGCCCTTCTCACCCCCAAATCTCACCTTTTACAAGGCAGGGATAAGGGACACATTGCTCTTGTCATGATTTTACATCTCTCAGCAGCCTTTGACCTGGTGGACCATTCCATTCTGTCCACCAGGTTAAGGGATAATGCCAATTTCTCCCTGGAGGCAATCCAATGGATCTCCTCTTTTCTGAAGGATAGACAAGTAAGGGTCGCAGGTGAGCTAGCAGAAGCAAACCCCATCACACTCTTATATGGGGTCCCACAGGGAGCATGCGTCTCGCCGTGTTTCTATAATATTTTTCTGATCCCCTTCTTCCAAATGTTGGAAGAGGAAGGGATCATTTTTGCAAATTACGCAGATGACACGAAACGTGTCCTACCCATTTCTGGTTCTTATCAAGAGGATGAAACTTACAACAACAAAATCTATTCAAAAATTCAAAATTGGATTGTCTCAGATGTCTTGGCCTTAAATACTGCCAAGACAGAACTTCTCTTGGTTGGTTCAGCAAGTAAACTTGAGAAATTGGGTTCCGATTATAAAAGAAGTTTAACTTAGACAATTGTGTCATTGAGGTTCTGAATAAGGTGAAGACTCTTGGTATCTACTTGGACAAACACCTGAATATGAGGGCACAGGTCAATAGTCTGATCTCATCATCCTCATATTTCATCAAACTCTTTCGCCATCTGCGCCCTCTCATATCTGAAAAAAACTCAGAATCCCTGGCCAGGGCTATAATAGGGTCCAAATTGGATTACTGTTGCAGCCTGCTAGTGGGCATTCCGCAATCAGATTTTCGACGCCTCCAGGTGATCCAAAATGGGGCGGTGGGAGTGGTTAAAGGGGTGTCCGGTCAAAGGGTCAACTACAAAGGATCGAATGGTCAAAGGGTCGACACCAAAGGACCGAAAACAAAAGGATGGAATTTTTTTTAAATTACATTTTTTTGGGGGGTTTTCGTTTATGGAAAAAAGTGTTTTTTACCAAAAAAAACAGGAGTTGTGGGGGACCCCCCCAAAAAAAAAATGTAAAAAAAAAATTATAATTTCGATCCTTTTGTTTTCGCTCCTTTGGTGTCGACCCTTTGACCATTTGATCCTTTGGTTATCGATCCTTTGACCTACAACCGGTTAAAGGCCTCCAGATAAGAGACCATGGACCTGATCACGACTTCGGCGGTAACCCTTAAATCCGGCGGTAGCGCTAATACCGCCGGATTTAAGGGTCTGCCGAATCAGGGCTTTGGCAGATTTCACCCCAGCTCTGAGCTGGGGGGAAATCCGCCAAAAATTTGCGCTATTACCGCCGGCGGGAAATCTGCCGGCGGTAAGAGCGCGAAAATTCCCCATTGAGTCCAATGGGGAATGGGGCATTCCCAAATGGGCTCAATGGGGAATGGGGAATTACTTTACTGCTGAACTCGTGATCCGGCGCTATTAGCGCCGGGGAGTTCGGCGGTAGGGCTATTACCGCCGGCGGTAATACCGCCGATGGTAATGGCCAAGTCGTGATCAGGCCCCATGTCTCTGAGGCCAGAAGAAGTCTTCATTGGCTCCCGATTAGAGCAAGGGTGTCTTTTCGGCTTCTTCTCATCATCCATAAATGTATTATGGGTCAAATGCCAATTTATTTGACAGAAGACACCGTCATTAAAAATAATATCATTGCACTAAGATCAGACAATGCCAATCTTCTCAATGTTCCTCGTAGTAACTCTTATTAGGCACGGCTTGGGGCCTTTGGCTTAGCACCTCCCATTGCCTGGATTTGCTCTTCCACCTATATTGAGAACCATAACCTCCACAGAACTCTTTAAGAAGCAATTGAAAACTCTGCTTTTCTCTTAAGCATCCTCCCTTCTATCTAAACCCACCTGCCTATGCAAAGAAGCTATCTGATCTTTTCCGTCTTTCTGTGATGTCTGTTTTGTCATCTGTAAGTCTGCGCCCGTCAGCCCTCGGGTACCTGGTGAGTGTTATAAATATTAAACATAAACATAAACATAAGGCTGCATGCATGTGGATGATACGCGAAGCAAGTCAGACCCGTGGATGAACTTTAAAGTAAAATACACGTGCAAGATCAGCACTAATAAGTAACGGAGTGGTCCGGTGTAAGGAAGTAGCCCATTCTAAATCTCTGTGAAAGGTGGATTGTTTGAAGCAAAAGGACAAACAAACATCAATAGTGAAAATAAATAGTGAATGTTGAGTCAAAGTGGTCCTGCGATGACATGGAAAGTGGTCCAAGCCCGATTGAGAGAGACCCAAAGTATATTAAGCTTGGGGAAGGGACCCCCCTTGAACTTTGTGTGAACTGTGTGGTAAAAGGTCTGAGCCTGACAGAGGGGACCTTTGTGCACATTTTGGTTGAAACATTATTGTGAAAGTCAGAGAAAGGGACTTTAAACATGTAAGGCCAGACAGGCCTCGATCCACAGTTCTGAACTGTGTACTGTGTTGGAACCTGCGCCAGAGCGTGTCATCCTGCCTACAAGGATCACCTTACCTCATGCGGCCTAACGTGGGGAGGAGAGCTGGTTCAGCCACTTTATCATTTTGAACACTGACTTTCCTTTTTGTATACATTTCCTCCTTTTTACACTTTTTGTACAAGAGATCGGGCAGGCATTTGTTTTTTATTTTAGCATAGGCCATTTTGATTCGACAGACTCCACTAGGACTGTTTTGATTATCGTTTGATGGTCTAGACTACTCCCATCTAGGTTGTAGGGCAGTATAGGAGTTTATCCAGCCACAACATTTTCAATACAAGTTTTACTAATTGTATCCATTGTGTCAGTGTCAATACTTATGATACTATGCCTTCCCTACAATTCTTACAATCCAGCTATTTTGAATCCTGGACCCCTTCCTCAACCACTGCAAGTCCAGATTCCACCCAACCCCGTTCCTATATCCAGTCCACCCCAAAGAGAAACATGACTAGCCCAGTTCCAGCCGCACTACAATCTCAGATCCCCAATCTCTTCCATTCACCCTCTTCTACTATCTCCCGCACCTTTGAGAGGTTCCCAGGTTAACCTGCAACTACCAGCACTTGTCATTTCCTCGTTCGAGGCTCCCTGGAGGAGGAAATACCAAAGGTTACAGTACACACACCAAGAAGCATGAGTGATCTATTTAATATTGTTCAAAAATTTCCCAAGATACGGGAAGATCCGGTCAACTTCCAAGAGGAACTGCATGTCATCATGGACTGCTACCGTCTCATGTGTGCAGATCTAAAGGAATTGCTGTGAGTAGCCGTTCCTGCTGACACTTTGACATTGCTGAAATAGCATTGCAATTGCCCAGATGAAGACCCCCCCATAGATGGGTTAACGGCTTTGTCTTGTAGTCTAGTACAGACAATTATCGAGCTCTGTCTTCGGAAGACTGATTGGGTGAAAATCCACGCCTGTAAATCTAACGGAATATCTTGAGCGTCTGAAACAGTGTTTTGAAGAGTCTTCTGGAATCATCGATGCAGCAGTCGCTGCGCTCGATACTGTGGTGTCACAATTAGTTATAGGGTTATAGCCGAATGTGGCAGAAGGGATCAAATCTGTTCTCGTAGGTTGGGAGGGAGCGAATTTGACTGAGGTTCTGCTTGCTGTGCAACATTTCCATGAAAAACTAGAGAGACAAAAAGAGATTACAGAGGATAAACTCATAGCACTGCAGATACAGCAGTTACAGCCTCTCCAGGCAAGGATGTGAGATTTTGACCCAATAATCCGACTGACTCTTACACCCGGAAGCTAATTGCTACTTTGGCAGACATGAATTTTACCCTTCAAAACTGTCTTTCCAGCTCCAGGAAGGGTAATGGCTTGGATCTTTGACTATGACCTACAAGCCTCTGCGAGTGATTTGGATGGATCACTTTGTTCTCCCGTTTACTATCTCTATTCCTTCTGTCCGCTCCCACTATTTAAAAACAACCACCCCTCATCGATGCTGCAATGTGGTTTGGTCTATTGTCTGGCACTAGCGATCTCTCAGGGATAGAGAACTGTGATCCGATTGGTGCTCTTGTTAAGGCCATGATGCATGCAGCAGACTCTTTCACGCCTGCGGTAACCAGTAACATCCATTCTAAATCATCTGCCCTTTGTTTCTCTCCTGAGTTGACAGCACTTAAACAGACATGCCGCCGTCTTGAATGCAAATGGTGGATTAATTATGATTCTTCATCTAAAATATTATATAAGCAGTCTGTGCTACATTATCATGAAGCTACAAAGGCAGCGTAATCGCAGTTTTATGTGAAGCGCAGTTCATCTGCCTCTTGCTCCTCTCGTGAATTGTTCAAAGTGGCACACGACTTTGTCCTCTCAAAACGTGGATCATTTGCACACACAAATTCTCTGAGAATAATTACAAAACACACCAATGTATTGTGAGTATTGTGAGAAACCTGAAGGTGTCTCCCTAGCTAGTCTCCGGGGATCTGTCATCCAGTTGGCCAGGACCCGGCCATCTCTATTGGATCCACTTCCTGTGGGTGGACCAGTGAGGGAAGATCACCTGGGTGGGGGGTCCTCGGGGAGTGGGAGTGGGACACCGATGGGTGAGACGTGGTATGTCCCTTCCTTTGATACCTTTTCCCCCTCCTCTCACGTAGGACATACAAAACCACTGCCCCCACCTTTTCCAACACAAACATTTTTGCACAACACAAAGGACAACAGACTAACACTAGAGCTGTTCACCTAACATCTCCCAATACAAGGGTCAAGCAAAGTCAGGTAATTGATCAGAATCACACACACCTGATGGCCCTTTCCCTTCCCCACAGGGATAAAAGGTGGAGCCAGAGAACACAGTACGAGCACAGCAGACAGCATGACGAGACAGCTAATCAGGCGCAGCAGTTCAAGCAAAGTAGAAAGGTGGCAGGAATTGAGAGGGTGGTGGGGGGAGAAGTGACCTTGCCCTTTTTGTCCCAGACCCGTGGAACCTTCGTGGAAGAGAGCCTAAGACCGTGAACAATAGCACAAGTGTTTTACTGCAGATGTGAGCGGTACACAACGCAATCCTATGCCGATAAACAGGAACGAGGGCAGCTCCCATGACCGTGGTACCGGCCTTGACTCCAATGAAGAAGAAAAGCCAAGCGGTTCATCAGAGTCAGTGAGTTGAAAGGGAAAAGGATAAGAACCGGGCTGTTTTGAGTGGGAATCGCCAAGTGGCAAATTTGAACCAAGTTGAACTAACTCAAGAGACTCTGGTTGAGTCCCATATGAGAGAAACTACAGATACCAGAAGGCAGTAGGAGAGCCAGCGGAATAGGTCAAAATTGGTCACACTGAGGGTCAAGCAAAATCCCCATACAATCAACAGACTTTGATCTCCAAACTAAGTGAAAGAAAGGGAAGTGAATCCCGCAGTGAGAAAAAAACAAGGGAAGCAAATCCCAAGAGGGGCAACGTCTAATGTCCCGAGAAATAGTGTGTTTGGAACTGTTTAAAAAGACATTAAGATTTGTCGACTAAGATACAATTGAGAAGGGTCAGCGCCCAGAAGAGGGGGATCCAGGTTTGAACACATCACCCAGCGAACATTGGAAATGTACTTTTCATTTGTTAAAGGAACTTTTATTCTGTTATTTGAACACGTCAGGTCCTCGAAGGCAAGAGACTTTCAAGGAAAACGACACTTGGCCATCGAGGGAGCAGATAGCTGAAAGCTCAAGCGTGTGTCCTGAGAGCTGCCATTATAACTGTCATCTCATGCTGTAGAAGCCTGAGACTGTACTGTGCTCCGAGCTCCCATTGTACCCCGTGTCCAAAACATGGGGAAGGGAGACTCAAGCTACTATATCCTGACATATTATTTGAGAACACTTCTTTCTTTTCTTGAGAACTATCCCACACCCCTTTTTGAATTAGTGGTGAGGTTTTGTAATAGGTGTCCGTGTATAGGCCCTTTCACTTTGACACAACGCCACTTGGACTGCCTTATTTTTCATTTGATGGTTGACCCTTGTTCCCATCCTAGATGTAGGTTTAGAAAAGGCGTTTTTCCAACCCGCATACAGCATTCATTGTTCCATAAACCCCCTTGAACTGTGATCACTTGTGTCTGTCTTACTTGTGGCCACCATGAGTTCCTTACAGTATAGACTCTAATCCTTCAGTGTACCCTTCTCCGTTTAATCTCACCAGTAGGGACATTTCTTGGGAACCATTTCACTTTGACCCTGTCACCAAAAAGGTAGTTTTGGCCGCTTGTAAAAAGATCAATTCAGTCTCTCCTATGGATGCTACACCTCATCGGGTTTTTCAGGCGCTGCCGTAAGCAGCCATTCCAATGTGCACTGCTACCTCCCAATTTTGCTTCTCTACTGGCTCTATTCTCGATGACCTCAAACATGCGCTGGTCCCTCCGCTTCTGAAGAAGCCTAACCTGGACACAACCTTGGTTGCCTATTATTGGCCAATCTCGCTCTGCCTGTTTCTGATGAAACGTATGGAAGCAATATTTGTGCCACAACACTCTTGCTTTTCGGAATCACATCAGCTTTTACACCCTTTTCGTCTGGGTTAAGATCTGGCATGGGTACGGAATAATTTATGATTTTGTTTTTTGATGATCTTTCTGGGTTGTAGGACCATGGAGAGGTTGGAGTTTTGATTCTCCTTGACCCCTCTGCGTTGTTCGATATGATTGACCATGGCATTCTTCTTCATCGTTTGAAACACGCTGCCTTTTCTGTGTTTCCACTTGGATGGTTTTCATCTTTTCTTTCAGGCTGTTCTTAATCAGTGTCTATTTTCCCATTCTGTTCAGACCCTATGGCCCTCTCTTGTGGGGTGCCATGGGGTTCTGCTCTGTCTCTGCTTTTGTTTAATCTTTATCTTCAACCTTTCGCAGAACTCTCCGAACATGGGGTCTGCTTTTACACCTGTGCGGAGGATATCCAATGGCTTTTCCACTTGAATTCGCATGTGTCAGATCCACCTTAAAATTGCGAAATTGTCTATCAGCAATTGGCAAATAATTAGGTGAGGCTCAACGGAGAAAAAAAAGATTTTGGTGGTGAGCTCCGACACGTGCAGTATGTGCTGGGCTTTGGAATGTTGGTCAGAATTGTTTGGGCCCTTGTCCTAAACCCAGTGATTGAGTGAAAAGTCTGGGCTTTAAATTGTTACCCTATGGTTCCAGGGAGGTCCACATTGGAGCAGTATGCAGCTCCGTTTTTTTAGGCTGAAGATCCTGGCGAAGACTCTGCCTTTCCTTCCGCTGGAGTTTTGGCCCAGGATACTAACTGCATCATTTATGGGCTGCTTGGATCACTGCAATGGAATCTATCGTGGTCAACCTGATTTTTTGATTGACTGTTTGTAGTTGCATGAAAACACTGCAGCCATCTGCCATTGAGAGCTGCAAGAATGTCTCATCCCTCTAGCCTTCGTCGCCAGCTTCACTGACTCCCAGTTAAGAGCCATCTTCGAGTCAAGGTTCTGTGTATTTTGCATCATGCATTTCACAGCACCGGGGCCGAATATTTGTAATCTAAGCTGACTAGATTTATAATTGCTAGGCAGCTGAGGTCAACTTCTCTCAATTTGTTGAAGCTTCCTAGGTTCCGTAAGGCCCAGTTGGTGGGTCGTTCCTTTTCTGTTCTTTCACCTTTATTTATTTATTAATTGTTTGCTTGTTAGGTGCTTATACAATAAGAATATACTGTTTAAAAGCGCCCACAGTGCAGGGAGGGAGGGAAGGTGGGAAATAATTACAAGACAATATTAAGAGCAGAGGGAAGGAGGGAGAGGGACAAATCTACTTTGCCATGTGAGTATTCCGAATCTTCAAGTGCAGAGAGGGGTAAGTGCAGGGGAGTCAGAGCTTGTGAGAGAGCTATGAATGAAGCACTAGGAATTGTGAGTGCTACACGGCCTGGGTCGCATGAGGTGTAAGTGCATCTCTCCAGAGCAGAGGGAGTGCAGATGCAAGGTCTGTGGATAGACAGGAGACAGGAAGAATTGTTTTGGGTAGTCAAGGAACCAAAGGTGCATAAGAGTCAAGGACACTGATTCAGCAACTGTGGGATTAGCAGAGAAGAGAAGGAGGCAAGGAGGTGGAAAAGAGGAAAGTCTTAAGGAGCTTCCGGAATTTTACAAGATCCTGATTAAGGCGCAGGGAGAGGGGGAGGCTATACCAAAGGAGGAAAGTGAGCGACCCCCTGCCCTCTGTTCAGCAAAATGCTTTATACACAAAGAGATGGTGCTAGATGAACAAAGTGGTCTAGAGGGAGAGTATTTAGTGAAATAAAGTTGAACATAGTGAGGTCCCTTGGCCCAGACAGCCTTGTGGATTATGCAGAGGGATTTGAATGTAATCTGTGCAGCAACTGGTAGCCAGTGAAGACTTATTAGTGCAGGAGAGATGCAGTCCATCGGCTTAAGGCCAAAGATAAGTCTTGTTGCCCTATTCTGGATAAGCTGAAGGGGTCGCAGAGTGGAAGAAGGAAGATTCAGGAGGAGGCTGTTACAGTAGTCAAGTCTAGAGAGAACCAGGGCTTGGGTCACACTCAGCCTCTGAGGGAAAGTGAGAAAAGGTAGAATTCCTTTGAGAAGGAAGAGTTGAAAGTGGGACTTCTTGGTAATTTTTAAAGTGTGAGGGCGGAAGGGGAGAGAGGAGTTAAAGATGGCTCCAAGGTTTCTTTCTTCAGCTGAAGGCACAGGGGGAGAGCCCAAGGAGGAAGGCCAAAGTGAGCGGAAGAAGGAAGGAATGGGGGTCCCAATAGGAATGATATCAGTTTTACCTGTGTTGAGGCAGAGATCGCTGGACGTGCACCAGGCATGGATGGCAGAGGGGCAGTCAGGGATGATGGAGGGTGCAAGAGGGTCAACATGGAGTCTGAAGAAGAGCTGTGTGTCGTCTGCATAACTCTGGAAGTTGCAGGAGAAGGTGTAGATGAGGCATGCAAGGAGAGCAAGGCAGATGTTAAAGAGCCAGGGGGAGAGTAAAGAGCCCAGGGGGACACAACAGGAGCAGATGGAAGAAGGAAAGGAGAAGGGGCCCAGGATGACTTGGGGAGAGCGGTTAGTGAGAAAAGAGGACAGCCAATCCAGTGCCCGTTCCAAGAAACCAAGTGCATCGTGGAGCCTTTGTTTGAGGATGCAATGGATAACTTTATCAAATGCAGAGGAGAGGTCGAGAAGGACAGGGACAGCTGGGGAGTTGGAGTCCAGAGATGCAAACAGTTCTTCACAGGTATTCAGAAGAGAAGTTTCTGTGTCTCTGGATGCTCGGAATCCAGATTGATGGTCGTGCAGGCAACCAACAAGTACAGTGTGAGAGTTAAGTTGGGGCAAGGTCAGCTTTTCAAGTAGCTTCCCCAGGATGGTGGTGATGGAGATAGGGCGGTAGCTGGTAGGGGATGTAGGGTAAGAAGAAGGTTTTTTCAGGAGTAGACACAAAAGGGAGTCCTCAAGGTGGTGTTAGGCAGAAACCTGTGCAGTTCCCTCTGGGACCACTGCAAAAGATTTAAGACTACAGGTGTTTGGCAGTAAACCCACTTGGTAGCAGTCTGTACCACACAGATTCACTTGGAAGCTGTGGCTGAGCAGTCAGACTTCCCTCAAGAAGAGTTAGGCAGTATACAGAGTATTCACAATAGGTCAAAAGAACACAGTAGAACAAACAAACACTGACCAGAGCTTGGTGTAAAAGAGATATATTTATTTATTTAAAACCACATCTAATAAAACACACAGGCACTAATATTAAGCAGTTCAAAAACACGGTCACTAAAAGATATACACTCCCTTAAAAGAATATTAGACAAGTCTTAAGTAAAGCTCCACTTATTTTCAGACAGCCGTGAGCGCTTAACGCAGATGGCACTCTAATAATTCGTTTAAAAAGGGAGAGAAAAGCAGGATATAAATTGAAACAGATCCCAACACTTTCACAAGAACACAGCAAGAGAGGAAGGCAGAGTCGAACCGTGAAGTTAGAGTTCAGAAAGCCGGATCCACTTTAAGAGGATCAGAACGAAATGTGTCCAAGGTCACACGGTTAAAAAGTGCACAAAAGTCTCGAAAAGGTTCAGGAAGAGTTGGACCAAAAGAAAGGGGACCAGTTAGATGATCAAGGCGGCCAGCCCAGTCCAGAAGGTTAAGGGATTATTATTACCTTGTAGCAATCTTTAGAAAGGGAGGCCTGGCGGACACGGTACCTTAAAGTGGTGAGAATACTCCAGCGGGGGCAGTTGTTCCTGGCAGCGGATGCAAGTTGGTGCTTCATCCAGGGGAAGAGAGGATCTCGTCGGGGAGGAAGACAGGAGTCCGTTGCACTGCCAGGGAAGAAACCAGCCGCGGAGTTCTCAGTTAAAAGGAGCGGTCCTTTTGTTCGCGGTCCAGTGGTAAGTGGCTATCCGGTTGCCGGGGTGCTTGGCACAGGCAATTTGACCACAAGACGTCCTGGGATGCGAGAAAAAGAAGGTAAACTGGTTGTGCCCACCAGTCAGGGGAAGAAGACTCTCCAGCAGGGAGATCTTCTCTGTCATCGGGAAGTGATGAGTCGGTTCCGCAGGGCTTTACCGGTGGTGTCGTCGTAGCAGGTCGTCTCAGCTTCTCCCTCGTCGGATTCTCAGGTCCTGTGGCGACTTCTAAAGTTCCAGTCCCCAAAGCCCTGCTTTTATGCAGCACACCCCCATTCACTCAGCCTAGCTGTCAATCAAACATGCTAAGTGGTGTGCCGGCCGGCTCACCACTTGGGCCAATCACACAAGAGTGCGACTTGAGTTACCAAGGTAACTCAGTCCAGGGTGCCTAAACCCCCTCCCACACCCCCTGTGGTACCCAGACAGAGTGGCACCACTTTTGGAGGCTTCTGTGGAGAAGCCCGCCAAAAGTGGAACAAAGGGCTCGACTTGGGTTGGAGTCACAGAAGAGAACATAAACGCCATTTTAGAATCGAATCCTGGCAAAAAATACGAACCGGAGAATTAATATTAAATAAATAAACCGGCGGTATGTTCGAGGCTATGAGAATTAAATAATTAAAATTGGTAGCCTCGAACAATGGGAAAATCCCATAGGGATATATTCGCGGTCGAATATAAAAAGTAGTATCCACTGCCACCAGCCAAAACTCAATCAGGGGGGACTGGACAGTGCCCCCTCGACTAACAGACCCAGGGGCAATCGAATTGCCCCTACCAGTACGTCCACAATATGATGGCTTGTACTGGTTCTGTTAGTAATTTGGGACTAGTAAAGCCAATGGTGACTTTACATGCCCTGGGAGACAGTAGTCAGTCCCAGGGTATGGAGTCTATGGTGGGGGGTCACTATGACACCCCGGTGTTACTGCACAGAGGGTGCGGTGTAACACACATAGAAAAAAATCATATGAGACCCTATGGAGTAAAAGACCCCATAGCCCATGAAACACATTAACAGTCAAGGGAATACCCCAAATCATGTCCAAGAGTGGGAGAAAAAGAGTCTCACTCTTGTCAGGATGGAAAAAAACAAACTCCAGAAATCCAGCAAAGCTGCTGGGGGACTCACTAGGTTAGGAAATTCAGCCTAAACAGAGAATTCTCCCTAACAGGTGGGAGGAGAAAGATTCAGTTGATAAAGGAGTGATTGCAGAAATCAGCGAGAGCAGGGGCAAGAGAGTCAATGTTATCCTTGATGGTCCTGGATGAGGAAGGGGAGATCTGTTCAGAAGAGATCTTCATGGAGCGGACAAGTCTGGTGACTTCCTCATTTGTGACATGAGGGTGGGGGGGAACTCCCTTCCTCCTCAGCTTTGGGAGATTCTGGACCATGTGAAGTTTCGTAAGACTCTTATAACCCATCTATCCAGAGCCTTGCATGTTTTACTCATGGTGCCTCTTTTGTTTGTCTGCTTGCTGCCCACTGCTACGAGGACCCAGTGCCTGCTCCAGACCCATGTCCTGAATGCTGCCCACTGCCACGAGGTCCCAGTGCCTGCTCCAGACCCATGTCCTGAATGCTGCCCATTGCCACGAGGTCCCAGTGCCTGCTCCAGACCCATGTCCTGGACACATGCTGCCCACTGCCACGAGGTCCCATTGCCTGCACCAGACCCATGTCCTGATACAAGCTGCCCACTGCCACGAGGTCCCAGTGCCTGCTCCAGACCCATGTCCTGGACACATGCTGCCCACTGCCACGAGGACCCAGTGCCTGCTCCAAACCCATGTCCTGGACACATGCTGCCCACTCCCACGAGGTCCCAGTGCCTGCTCCAGACACATGTCCTGGACACATGCTGCCCACTGCCACGAGGTCCCAGTGCCTGCACCAGACCCATGTCCTGATAAATGCTGCCCACTGCCACGAGGTCCCAGTGCCTGCTCCAGACCCATGTCCTGGACACATGCTGCCCACTGCCACGAGGACCCAGTGCCTGCTCCAGACCCATGTCCTGGACACATGCTGCCCACTGCCACGAGGTCCCAGTGCCTGCTCCAGACACATGTCCTGGACACATGCTGCCCACTGCCACGAGGACCCAGTGCCTGCTCCAGACCCATGTCCTGGACACATGCTGCCCACTGCCACGAGGACCCAGTGCCTGCTCCAGACACATGTCCTGGACACATGCTGCCCACTGCCACGAGGTCCCAGTGCCTGCTCCAGACACATGTCCTGGACACATGCTGCCCACTGCCACGAGGACCCAGTGCCTGCTCCAGACCCATGTCCTGATTGCTGCCCATTGCCACGAGGTCCCAGTGCCTGCTCCAGACCCATGTCCTGGACACATGCTGCCCTTTGCCACGAGGTCCCAGTGCCTGCTCCAGACCCATGTCCTGGACACATGCTGCCCACTGCCACGAGGACCCAGTGCCTGCTACTGCCACGAGGACCCAGTGCCTGCTCCAGACCCATGTCCTGGACACATGCTGCCCAGCCTCCAACCTGCTCGTGCCTTTCCAACCCGATACTGCAGGCCTTCCACGCACGAAGAGCGCTGGCGGCAGGGGGCGCTGCTACCAGTGCTCCAGTATAACCAGGTACTGGCCGAGGAACCCCAGCTTCACCCCCTGGAAGCCCCCTTGAGTTCATCTTATGTAGGGTGAAGATGCTCACACGTGACATCACAAATGACATGCAAGTAGCCACAGATCCGAAAGTAAATGGGGAACACAGCTACAGAAACCCACGGGCATCTCGCGTGGCTGGCTTGAGTTTTAAAAGTACGAATATTTTTGTTAAGGAGATTAATTGCTACTCAAGTGTTCAAAGTCACCTTAACATTGTCTTTTCCAACGTGTGTAGATATTTCCATTTTCAGTAGGTAGTAATAGTTATATAACATTTTCCCCAAAAAAATCATTTTTTATTCAAGTGCGTAATGTGCACGTTTTTTTCTAGATGTCCGCATATCCGCAGGCATGTGTCTCGATGTTCATTTGGCCTTTTGGGGCGCGTGCATCATGTGAATCGGGCCAGGAGGTCCGCGGCTGTTCATATGCATGAGCCATATTCATGGACTTGTGTGGATGTGTGTTTGTGCATGCAGCATGCATGCCCTCTTGTTGTTACATGGGTGTTGTGGGTGTGGTTGTGCATGCAGCATGCATGCCCTCTTGTTGTTACATGGGTGTTGTGGGTGTGGTTGTGCATGCAGCATGCATGCCCTCTTGTTGTTACATGGGTGTTGTGGGTGTGGTTGTGCATGCAGCATGCATGCCCTCTTGTTGTTACATGGGTGTTGTGGGTGTGGTTGTGCATGCACATTCTGTGTCTGCACAAGGACGTAATTTCACCAAAATTTCAGGGGTAGCGGAAGTGACATCACATGACCCTTCACCTCCGATGACATCACAGGAAGTGATGTCATTTGACCCCCACCGAGAAGTGACATCACGTGAAGCAATGGAACACGGCCTTTCACCCCACGGCAAAACAGGAAGTGGCATCACATAGCATTGTTTCTGAGTACACTACGAAAAATATGGTTACAATATCACTGTACAGTGGTATACATTTCATACAAGAATGGATTACCATATGTATCGTTAATATCATTGCGTATAGACCCATATTACCAAATCACTGTGAATGCAAGCAGACGCCCAAGGCCAAATGATAATGATGTGTTATTGTATAGCACTTATGCTGAAGCGCTTCATATCAAACAAATATACATACAATATCACCCAACCTGTTTTGGTACTCATTTATCAACCTCAGCAGGATGAAAGGCTGAGTTGACCTTGCCGGCATTTGAACCTGCAGATCACACACACACATTGCAGCAGCCAGGGCTCAACCCACTGAGCTATATTACCGGCCATAGCCATCAGAAAACCAGCCACTCCAGAAAGAAAGAGCCACATGCTGCTGACCACAGCCCATGATTATCAAAGCAACAAAAAAAAAAGTTTTAATATTTTGTCACCTGTTACCATGGGGCGAGTGAATTTCTCTTGGGTTGTGTATGTAAATTAAGAAACTTGCCCTGCAGGTCTAGTGGGATTTTTAAGATTTTGTGATTTTGCCAGGCAAGCAAAATAAACCAACCTTTTTCTCCAAAACAACATCATTTAATTTGTTTATACAAGACTCACTGATTATAAATTGTTGTTTGCTATACAATAATACTTGGTGTGCACGAGACACGAGTGTTACACGGACAGTGGACACCGGTTTGTTTACTTTTGTTATTATACAACCCAGTGCCAGGGTTTATTTTTCTCCCCTGCACCCTCTTACCAATATACAAATTAGTAATTTGTTTTTGGAATATCGGTGTGCACCTGAATTCCAGATTTTTAACATTGAGAGATGAGCTTGCAGAGTGTGTGTGAGGGGGGGCTCTTGTGTTGCTGCAGCCCGTGCTGTGACCAGTCAATGGGCCTCATTACGACCCAGGCGGTAAGTTACCGCCTGGGCCGTGACTTTACCACCATGGCGTAAACTATGTTTACGCCATGGTGGTTGGCGGACTTACCGCCCCATTCCGACCTTGGCGGGGCAGTAAGTCACCAATCCCCATTTACCCTTCCCCATTCCCATTTTTGCCCTATAGGGCATAATGGGAGTGGGGAAGGCGTTAATTACGCCACCGTAAATTACGGTGGCGTAATTAACTCCATGGTCCCTTAGCGCCATGGATTTTAACACCTGCTAAAAGCAGGTGTTAAATCCGCCATGGCGCTAAGGGACCTCGTACTCAGGCGGTAAGGGTCGGCGCTGTTTACGCCGGCGTAAACCCCTTACCGCCTGAGTTGTAATGAGGCCCCATGTATGAAAGACTCTTGCATGGCTGTAGAGATCTGCCTTTCCTTTCTGTGTGTAATGGAAGCTTGTGCTGCTGCAGCCCATGCTGTAAACGGCTGTAGAGATCTGCCTTTCCTTTCTTTGTGTAATGGAAGCTTGTGCTGCTGCAGCCCATGCTGTAAACTGGTGGCGTCAGTGGTCGAAGTGTACGAAAAGAAGTAGTGGAACTATGTTCCCTGCTTGTCTGCCCCGCTCCCCACAAACCCCGTCGCTGCACCCCCTCCCACACACAATCCAAGCCCCCAAACAAACACACCTGCTATTTATGGGAGCGTTCAGTGCAGTGCACTGAAAGTGCACGCTTCAACTTTTTCCTACACTTTTATTTTAAAAGTAAAGCATTCCAGAACGGTTTCTTTTTAAAATAAAAGTATAGGAACAGTGAAACTTAAAAATAAAAAGTATAGGAGCACTGCTCCCGACCACTCCTGCCCACTTAGACCTCTGGGTGGCGTACAACTTGAGGCCCGTGGGTCGAATGCAGCCCTCCTGGACGTTATTTATGGCCCTCCGAGTCACATGAGTTTACTGATGAAGAGTTGCGTTCCCTAAAGACAGTCAGTAACTAAGCCTGTCATGGCAGGAGTGAGAAGCCTCCGTGGTCCCGTTTTTGTCTTTGAATCATGTTATGTTCAGTTTTGCTTCTTTTTAGAAATATGATTTTAGCCCCAGAATACAAATATATCAAAGTCGTAACGACATATGCACATGGGCCTAATTCATGGAAATGTTAGCGCGGTGCAAAGTGACTTTGCACTGCCAACAAACACCCTGATTCACAGAGCGGTGCAAAGTGTATTTTTGCAGTGCAAAGTGACTTTGCAGCAGTGCAAAGTCAATTTGCACTGCAAAAAATACACCTTGCGAACAAAATGTAAACAGTAAAACCAAATTAGAAAAAAATCATATTCCCACACAGAAGTCCTTACCAGCCACTCATCTCATGGATAGTTCAGCCCGCTGTAAGGGACTTGTTTGGTGCATTCGGCCCTCCAGCTAGACAAGTTGCGCACCCCTGCTGTACACGCTCCGTGTTTAATAGACTTTTACGCTGCTGCCCATGGAACACCTAGTGTAGAATGGGAGTGTAGAGGATCAGATGTACACGTCATCCATAGCTCCCACCGCCTCACCTCCGTCATACTGGAACAACAGTAGAAGAGCCCTCTGTGGGACACCAGGTATCATCCCAATACCACAGTGGGTGTATGAGAGACGATATGCACTCAGACTAGCGTATCGAATGTACCCTCGCACTGAGAGGGTGGAAGGATGCCTGCACGCACCATCGAAGAGTTATAAGTGAAATCTGATGAGGGCAGAGTGACCTCATGAGGGAAAGGTACAAACATGTACTGACACAATATGCACACACTTAAAGAATGAAGATATAACTGAAGTAATAAGAGAAAAAGGTAATTGAATATTAAGAAACCATATGCACCAAAGAAATAAGTGAGTAGAGATGAAGTGAATATACATACACTCAGAAACACAAGGTAAATAAGACACATAGAAGCTTGCTGCAGAAGAAAATGTAACGTGACTGAATCGGCCATGAGAAAAAGATGGATGCCCGACTCGTGTTGAAACTAATCAAGCTACCTCAGAGACAGACCAGGACTACAGAGTCAGGACTCGTTGGAAAAACAGCTTTCTGTGAGGAATAAAGAGGTGTCTATTGGCCTGGGATGAAGGAGGCCACATCAAGGAATAATTGGAAGGCACGAAGGGAGTCAAGAGGATAGACCATGTACGTAAAACATATTTCTCTTAGATTAAGCAAAGAAGAACACATCTGTACGTGCCAAGTACTGGACAGTCAAGGATACAGAAAACGTATGTGAGGTAGAGTAACCAAGTGTCCAGAGGTCAAGAGGAGTAATGACACCCAGCTTAATTCAATTATAAAGTACTAAATAAAATGTTGAAATTGACAAAATAGTGGTCTCCTCAAATGTGATTCAGAAGTTGAAAACAAGGCCTATTTATTAAGCTCCAGATGAAGATAATGGTGTACCTACAGTCTCTTGAATGTCCGAGAACAGAGAGCAGGCTGCAAGGTGAACTATAAAGAAGAAGCCTTGGCTTGGGGCCTGACAGATGATAATTGATGGAATAATTGGGCACGTGGGTAGTAGTCTGACGTTGCTCCCTGCACCTGAGTTTCATTTAGCTGTCGTGCTACTAATGAGCCGGTAGTCAAGGCTGGGAGAGAATGCCAACCAATCAGAGGGTCTATGTGGCAACATGCTATGAAATATTGCACCGGCCAATCCACTGTAGTTATTCTGTTATAATCTGTATTGTACGTACTTAGAGGTGGTTCAAGGTGTGCCTATCAGATAAGGGTCATCCAGTGATACTACTAATACTTATATGAGATATAGGTACATGTGTTCTCTCAACCAATCTCTCTCTTTAGTAGGTTTTACAGTTTGCCAAGTAGGATATCGTCATAAATTACGCATATTAAGGTATAGAGCCTTTGTATAATCGAAACGTAGGTGTGAGTGCGTAAACTACATTTCATTGATCGCCAGATTACCCTGCTTTATTGAAATGATAATAAAGTAGTACTCCTGTCGATCTCAATGCATCTCCACAATAAAACATCTATTCAAGTGAGATTGGATTTGGGGGGCCATCTGTCCCTCCCTAAAAATACTGAGAAAGGATTAAGATAGGGATGCATAACAGCCCTTTGTCTTTTCCATCTCTTCCTGGCTGACCTCTGGGATTTCCTAAGACCCCATGCTTTGGTAGCGCCTAGAATGGGCGTAACTAAGGTAACTGGTCTGGCCTACGCGGATGATGTGCATTGTTGGATCACATGACCTCCAACGCCTGATTACAGCATTTGGCAAATATGCCTTGGCAAATGATCTGATCATGAACATAAAGAAGGCTTTGTTAGGTACAAATTGGTGCAGTCACACTGTGTGAGACTACACAACACTTATCTGCTTGGTATTCGGTAACCCGACTTTTGGTATAGGTCTGTACTACACAAGTTGGTAGTGTGACTGAGCAGCTAGGCCTAGCTCAAAAGAGGTCAATGTGAGCTGTAGAGCTGTAGCAATGACATTCTCAAATGCAAGTAGCCAAGTAATACTTACACTCAAGGTTTCAGTTATAAATAGTTCTTTATTTATTTAACATCATTTTTTTAATAAGCATTCTTTAAAAAGGGCAAGATATGTAACAATCAAATATACTTGAAAATACTTTTCCAGAATCAGCACAAGTTAGTGGATACTCTTTAGAGATGCTTTTTACACACTTCCTACACCCGGAGGGGATTTCATTCACAAGGACAGTCGTGGCATTTATATGTCACTGGATTCTGAGGTTGCAGAAAGGAAAGGTTAACGGAAGGAAAATGGTTAAACAGGTTCCAAGGGCATGTGAGTATACTTAAATCTTCCAATGCAGTCTAGACAAGCCTTTCCCAGCAATAACAGTCTAAAACAAGTTGCCAACCATGAGGGACAGAAGTATCAAAGTCAATGGACTAGAAGAGTCTTCAGGGAGCCAGGAAAGCCAAAGTCAATTGGAGTACAGTCTATGGAGCAGAGTCACTTCTTAGATAAAAAAAAAAGTCTTGCACAAAGTTAGAGAGTTTTGCAGAAATCACTTAAGCTGTTAAGCCTGTGAAAAGAAGAGTTGGGATCAACTCTAGGGTAAACCAATTCAAGTCTCAACTGAGAAGAGCACAGCTCAAAGACAATGAGTTAAGTACCCCAAGTCTAAATAGTACCTCTGGCTTGTAGAAGAATTGTCTAGCTGGAGTCTGTCCATTTGCAGTAGTGCAGACCCTGAGGTCCCTGATACTCAGTCGCAGGGAAAAGAGGGAGGACGTCTGGAGGGCTCCAGCAGCAGCAATTTCAGCTTCCTTCACTCCTTAGGATCTGCACTCTGGTGAGGGGACTCAAGCTCTGGTCGTCCTGCTTCTGGAGGGTCCTTAGGAGGCTTCTGGAGCTTCTGGCCGGCTTGCAGATGTTACACAGGACTGCAGATTTCTCGACCCCTGGCACTTGGTTCTTGCAGCAGCAAAGAAGTACAGCCAATCAGGGAGGATGGTCCAGTGGAGTTTTTTCTCGGTGTTGGTTGGTCCCACTAACACAAGGGAAGAAGTCGTTGCTTAAAGAGTTCCAGCACAGCAGCAGGGCTTTACCGGGCAATTCAAAAGGCCCAGGAGGATGCAGCAAGCTTCGTTCATGGTTTCTTCATTGGGTGTTTCTCCCAAGTCGACTTTGACTCTAGTCCCAAAACCGTCTCCTTTAAGCAGGTTTCTCCCATTCATGCATACCACAGGCTGTCAATCAAACAGCAGGCTGGCTGTCCGAAAAAGGACAACCAGCCAGCCAATCAGGACTGGTTGCATTTGGACATTCCTAAAGACAAAGGACAGGGGAGTTTCGGGAACCTCCCTCACATCCTGCCTTTCCAGACACACTGGAGCCAGAGGCGGGCTTCAGGGCAGAAGCTTGCCAAAGCCAAAATGAACAAAGGGCTCAAACCTGCCTCAGCACACAGAGTAAAACCCAAGAAAGACCGCACAGACAGAAAATGGTGGAAAAGGAAGACTGGCGCCATTTTGACAAAATGGTCACCCATGGGTGCTATACTGCAGCTAAGGATTCAGCCTGCGGTAGAAAAGCACAATGGTAGCGAGGGTAACATAAAGTAGTGAGGATAACATAACAAATGTTACATGAGAATATAGGATAAGGGGCGACTATGTAACCCCCCCCCCCCAGCACTCCACATAAGATGGTGTGTGCTGGACCCACAAAGAGAAAAGGTAGGTAAAGTCAACTTCATTTTACTATTCTTGGGAACAGTAGTTCACACAAGAAAAGGTATTTAAACCTTAAGAGAAATCCAAAGGATGTCTCAGTGACACTGCACTGAAGGTGCTGTGTGTCACAATACAAAAAGCAGGTGTCTATGGAGTTTGTCAGACTCAGAGGAAACATATAATCAAAATCAGGTCAAAATACATGCAAGAGTGAGAGAAAGGGCTCACTCACTCCAGGGTTAACATTAAAAAGTCCTCAAGTCTTTCTAAGGTTGAAGGGAATTAGCACAGAAATTAGAATGTTCCCTAACAGTCCTATAACCACCTGAAAAGGAATAAGAATGCCAGTTTTGGGTGGGAACTGGAATCCCAGAGCCTTACAGTAGTGAACAAAATAAAATAGCTAGGATTCATCATACGATCTAGTCCCTCATTAAAAAAAATCGGAGATGGAAATAGAGGGACTGTTAAAACTGATATAATATTGTTTCGTCTTCATTGTTTATGTTGGCCTATGCCCAGTCGCTTTGTGAGGAAATCCGTATTGCAAGGTCGCGACCTTAAGTGAATCAAGCCTCCATTTGAGGTTAAAGCCGCCATTTTAGTTTATCATGCAAAGTCACTGTGTGGCCTAAAATGGCCGACCTGTGTTCTCTTGTTCTTGCTTTAACCTCTTCAACCTCTGTAGGAGAGTTAATGTCCAACCTGCCTGCAGGCTACATGTTAGGGTCATGTAGACCTTGTCCTTTGTTGACCTCGGGATCAGGGGATTACTTGAATCGGCGATGTTAACCTACAAGTATATAAGAACAATAACGCTATTTAAACATGTCATGCGAAACATCTGTTTGACCTGCATGAAAACAAATGTGTAAAGAGTGTAAAGTTAAACCCAGAGAATAATAGTGTTTGTTAGTAAATGTATTAAAAGGTAAACCGCATGCACGAGATATGTAAATTAGGAATGAACCTGGCGCGACCCTAGCCAAGTACATGATTAACTTGTAGGAGGCTGGACATCGTTATGAAGAAACTGTATAAATACGCTGATGTCCAGCTAGCAATTCCTGTTCACTGCTTACATTGAACCCTGCTGGTGGTCTCTGTGATGTATTGACGGCCAAAGAGCTATTTGTGTACTTTGTTTTGTAAACTGTACAGTATTGCAATAAAGATTCTGGGAATCTTTACAAGCCCGTGTCGGTGTATTTCTCTGTGCATGGTGTAAAAGCCTTAATATTGTACTTTCTGATTCCACAGGACAGCTTAGCCAACTGGTATCCCAAATTAATAAAATATTACATTCATACCGTAGATTCACCCTGCTCCCTCGCATTACATGTTATATGGGTAAAGTGATTTCGGTTCTGATGTATGGCATTGAAATTGATAACATGTCTGTCAAGATCAATTGGGTCCGAATTGAAGGTCTAATCTGGGAAAGGATACTAATAATAATGTCCCTTCCGATGGCACGTCTACGCTTCAAATTGGGCCTACAATGTCTACAGCCTCTACTGTGTGGAGAAGGGTTATGATATATAGCACCATTATAAGTCCTAAAATAAATCTCTGTAGGAGATGTTGGGTTTCTTCTCAATCGGGATGGTAACGGGTTCCTAAAGGTATTGAAGGAAGACGTTAACAATGTGTTGGTTAATTGGGATTTAACAGAAAAGGTGTTGCTTGAAAACCCCCTAAAGGTGAAAGAAACTCTAAGGCAAAATGATTGGATTTCGACGATGGATATGTTTTCGGAAATTACATTTTTTAAGAATTTTCCAATCAGTGATACACCAAGAGATTTTGTGTTGTCCTATATTAGGTGTTTTCTGGATGCCGAGTGCCGGGCGGAAATTCTGAGGTTTTGCTTGAACCTTTTTAATACTCGAGAATTGCGGAGAATTAGGAATAACGGAGATGTAACGGAGCGTTCATGTGATCTTTGCAACTTTGAAATGCAAGAGAGTGTGAAACATCTCTTAATATCGAGAATGGCCACTAAAGAAAAAAGAGTGAAACAGTTCTCTCGCTTCGTCCCCGATGTTGATTGTATAGACTCAATGAATTCTGGAACAGAATGTCGGCCGGGAGGGAAACGTTTTTATCTTTGGAAGTTGTAAGAATGCTGAATGTATTTAAATCTATCATTGAGTAATACTTATGGGAAGGTTTACTATCAACAATGGGTGTGTGAGGTTCTCAGTCAACGCTCTTTTTGCCCCTTTTTCAGTTTGCCTTTAACTTCCCATATATGTACTTTATATCTATTTTAAGTATCCTATGTATTTTTATGTCGGTTTTTTTCTACTATAAATTGTGAAAAGTCGTTTGCTGACAAAACACAAATAACAAAAATAACAAAATAAAAATGAGTACTTTGCCCTATTCTTTGAGTCTGTCTGGTTATCTGGTTATTTGGGTCTGAGATCATTATTGTTAATTCCATCTAGCGCATGTGATGCTGCAAGGCGCTAGGGCAGCGGAGCACTTAGCATGACCAACACAACTTGACTGTTTGAAAGAAAATCCAGAAGCTTTGCCTACAGCCATGAGAGGAGGCCCCTTAAAATGGCCCCACGCGAGCGTGCTGGCGTGCAGGGTGTCAGGCAGTCTAGGACGTCTGCTCCAGCACACTGACTTTATTGGTTTGCTATTTCCTTAATCTATAGATACTGTCTGCTCCAGACCATCCAACTCCCTGGACCCGAGTCCTCTTCTCTTTCTTCAGAAAGTTTTGTTAAGTATCTGTCTTCCTCTTGGAGTTATCACCGCAGGGGCCGCAGACATCTGGCTTCCAGCCGGACTTATCTCCCATCGGTAACCTTATGATGCTTGTAAGTTATAGCAAAGCTGGCGGCCATCTTTCTGTGTTATCACATTTCTAGCAGCCTGCCAGGGGAAGGAGAAGGGCGATATTTCAGGCGAACGATAGCGCGTCCTTTCGTGCCCGTGACACCATCATTCAAAGCTCAGAATGTTCTGGAAACCCTGAGGGCAGACCGCCTGCCTCTGTTCTCGCGACTCACAAGGGATGTGTGCTAAAAAGAGCTGTCTGTCATGCTAAGACTAGGCGCTTTCAGACAAAGTGCCTTCGGATGCAACGTGACTCTCAAGGGTCTTACTCTCAGCCAGAGCTGGGACATTTTGGGAATCTTTGGAGCCGGGGCACAGACACATTGGGGCTCCCTCCCAGAACCAAAGAGATGAAGGGATCCAGACCTTTGGTATCGCCTCCTCCTTGCAATCACAACCTTTAGAATGATACCCTGGCCAGCAGCCATCAACACAAGCACGCACGCCTCCTCATGGCACCCTTGCATGCAACCCACATCTCTGTTGGAAAAGCAGGGACCAAGGCACCTTTTAACAGTAGTCGGGGCTCTAGTATAGATGCAGGACACAGATCAGTGGACATACGAAAAAGGTGCACGCACATCGATATGGAAACATGTTTAGCAGCTTCACAGAATGGACACGTGCTCAGGCATGTACACACGAGACAGATTAGAAGCAACGGGAAAGGTGCACAAAGAGAGTGGACACGGATTAGTAGCAACGGGAAAGGTGCGCACACCATAGAGAGTGGACACGGATTGGAAGCAACGGGAAGGAGCGCACACCATAGAGATTGGACATGGATTAGAAACAATGGGAAAAGTGCACACACCATAGAGAGTGCACACGGATTGGAAGCAACAGGAAAGGTGCACACACCATAGAGAGTGGACACGGATTGGAAGCAACGGGGAAAGGAGCACACACCATAGAGATGACACGGATTAGAAGAAGCAACAGGAAAGGTACACACACCATAGAGTGGGGATACGGATTAGAAGCAACGGGAAGGATGCCCACACCATAGAGAGCGAACACGGATTAGAAGCAATGGGAAGGGGAACACACCATAGAGATTGGACATGGATTAGAAACAACGGGAAAGGTGCACACACCATAGAGAGTGGAAATGGATTGGAAGCAACGGGAAAGGTGCACACACCATAGAGAGTGGACACGGATTGGAAGCAACTGGAAAGGTGCACACAGGAAAGGTGCACACACCATAGAGAGTGGACACGGATTGGAAGCAACGGGGAAAGGTGCATACACCATAGAGATGACACGGATTAGTAGAAGCAACAGGAAAGGGGCACACACCATAGAGAGTGGACACAGATTAGAAGCAACAGGAAAGGGGCACACACCATAGAAATGGACACGGATTAGAAGCAACGGGAAAGGTGCACACACCATAGAGAGTGGAAATGGAATAGAAGCAACAGGAAAGGTGCACACACCATAGAGTGGGGATACGGATTAGAAGCAACGGGAAGGATGCCCACCATAGAGAGTGTACACGGATGAGAAGCAACGGGAAAGGTGCACACACAATAGAGAGTGCCTGCGGATTAGAAGCAACAGGAAAGGTGCACACACCATAGAGAGTGGATACGGATTAGAAGCAACGGGAAAGGTGCACACACCATTTAGAGTGCACATGGATTAGAAGCAACAGGAAAGGTGCACACACAATAGGGAGTGCCTGTGGATTAGAAGCAACAGGAAAGGTGCATGCACCATAGAGAGTGAACACAGATTAGAAGCAACAGGAAAGGTGCACACACCATAGCGATGACACGGATTAGAAGTAACGGGAAAGGTGCACACACCATTTAGAGTGCACATGGATTAGAAAAAACAGGAAGGCTGCCCACACCATAGAGAGTGCCTGCCGATTAGAAGCAACAGGAAAGGTTCACACACCATAGAGAGTGCCTGCTGATTAGAAGCAACAGGAAAGGTTCACACACCATAGAGAGTGCCTGCTGATTAGAAGCAATGGGAAAGGTTCACACACCATAGAGAGTGGACACGGATTAGAAGCAACGGGAAAGGTGCACACACCATAGAGAGTGGACACAGATTAAAAGCAACTGGAAAGGTGCACACACCATAGACAGTGGACACGGATTAGAAGCAACGGGAAAGGGGCACACACCATAGAGAGTGGGCATGGATTAGAAGCAATGGGAAAGGTGCACGCACCATAGAGAGTGGAAACGGATTAGAAGCAACGGGAAGGATGCCCACACCATAGAGAGTGGACACGGATTAGAAGCAATGGGAAGAATGCCCACACCATAGAGAGTGGACACGGATTAGAAGCAACAGGAAAGGTGCACACACCATAGAGAGTGGTAACGGATAAGAAGCAACAGGCAAGGTGCACATAGAGAATGGACACGGATTAGTAGCAACAGGAAAGGTGCCCACACCATGGAGAGAGGACACGGATTAGAAGCAACGGGAAAGGTGCACACACTATAAAGAGTAGACATGGATTAGAAGCAACGGAAAAGGTGCACACACCATAGAGTGTGGACGAGGATTAGAAGCAACGGTAGAGGTGCCCACACCATAGAGAGTGGACACGGATTAGTAGCAATGAGAAAGGTGCACACCATAAAGAGTGGAAACGGATTAGAAGCAACGGGAAAGGTGCACACACCATAGAGAGTGCGCATGGATTAGAAGCAACTGGAAAGGTGTAAACACCATAGAGAGTGCACAAGGATTAGAAGCAACAGGAAAGGTGCACACACCATAGAGAGTGGACACGGATTAGAAGCAACAGGAAAGGTGCCCACAACATAGAGAGTGCGCATGGATTAGAAGCAACTGGAAAGGTGTAAACACCATAGAGAGTGCACAAGGATTAGAAGCAACAGGAAAGGTGCACACACCATAGAGAGTGGACACGGATTAGAAGCAACAGGAAAGGTGCACACACCATAGAGTGTGGACATGGATTAGAATCAATGGGAAATGTGCACACACCATAGAGAGTGAACACAGATTAAAAGCAACTGGAAAGGTGCACACACCATAGAGAGTGGAATCCGATTAGAAGCAACGGGAAAGGTGCACAAAGAGAGTGGACACAGATTAGTAGCAACAGGAAAGGTGCCCACACCATAGAGAGTGGGCACAGGTTAGAAGCAACAGGAAAGGTGCACACACCATAGATTGTGGACACGGATTAGAAGCAACCAGAAAGGTGCACACCATAGAGAGTTGAAATGGATTAGAGGCAATGCAAAAGGTGCACAAAGAGAGTGGACACGGATTAGTAGCATCGGGAAAGGTGCACACACCATAGAGAGAGGACACGGATTAGAAGCAACAGGAAAGGTGCACACACCGTGGATTGTGGACACGGATTAGAAGCAATGGGAAAGGTGCACACACCACAGATTGTGGAAACGGATTAGAAGCAACGGGAAAGTGCACACACCATAGATTGTGGACACAGATTAGAAGCAATGGGAAAGGTGCACACACCATAGAGAGTGGAAACGGATTAGAAGCAGCGGTAGAGGTGCACACAACATAGATAGTGAACACAGATTAGAAGCAACGGGAAAGGTGCACACACCATAAAGAGAGGACACAGATTATAAACAACAGGAAAGGTGCACACACCATAGAGAGTGAAACAGATTAGAAGCAACGGGAAAGGTGCACAAAGAGAGTGGACACGGATTAGTAGCAACAGGAAAGGTGCCCACACCATAGAGAGTGGGCACGGATTAGAAGCAACGGGAAATGTGCACACACCATAGATTGTGTACACGGATTAGAAGCAACTGGAAAGGTGCACACACCATAGATTGTTGAAACAGATTAGAAGCAACTGGAAAGGTGCACACACCATAGAGAGTGGAAACAGATTAGAAGCAATGGTAGAGGTGCACAAACCATGGATTGTGGACACATATTAGAAGCAATGGGAAAGGTGCACACACCATAGAGAGTAGAAACGGATTCGAAGCGACGGGAAAGGTGCACAAAGAGAGTGGACATGGATTAGTAGCAACGGGAAAGGTGCACAAACCATAGAGAGTGGAAACGGATTAGAAGCAACAGTAGAGGTGCACACACCATAGAGAGTGGACACGGATTAGAAGCAACGGGAAAGGTGCATACACCATAGAGAGTAGAAACGGATTAGAAGCAACGTGAAAGGTGCACAAAGAGAGTGGACATGGATTAGTAGCAACAGGAAAGGTGCACACACCATAGAGAGTGGAAACGGATTAGAAGCAACGGAAAAGGTGCACAAAGAGAGTGGACACGGATTAGTAACAACGGAAAGGTGCCCGCACCATAGAGAGTGGACACAGATTAGAAGCATCAGGAAAGGTGCACACACCATAGAGAGTGGACACGGATTAGAAGCAATGGGATAGGTGCACACAACATAGATTTTAGACAAGGATTAGAAGCAACGGGAAAGGTGCACACACCATGGAGAGTGGAAACGGATTAGAAGCAACAGGAAAGGTGCACATAGAGAGTGAACACAGATTAGTAGCAACGGGAAAGGTGCACACACCATAGAGAATAGACACATATTAGAAGCAACGGGAAGGGGCACACACCATAGAGAGTGGACATGGATTAGAAGCAACGGGAAAGGTGCCCACACCATGGAGAGTAGACAAGGATTAGAAACAACGGAAAAGGTGCACACACCATAGAGAGTGGAGGAGGATTAGAAGCAACGGTAGAGGTGCCCACACCATAGAGAGTGGACGCGGATTAGAAACAATGGTAGAGGTGCCCACACCATAGAGAGTGGACACAGATTAGAAGCAACGGTAGAGGGGCCCACACCATAGAGAGTGGACACGGATAAGTAGCAATGGGAAAGGTGCACACACCATAGAGAGTGGACACGGATTAGAAGCAACAGGAAAGGTGCACATAGAGAGTGGACACGGATTAGTAGCAATGGGAAAGGTGCACCTCATAGAGAGTGGAAACGGATTAGAAGCAACAGGAAAGGTCCACATAGAGAGTGGACATGGATTAGTAGCAATGGGAAAGGTGCACACACCGTAGAGAGTGGACATGAATTAGAAGAAACGGGAAAGGTGCACACACCATAGAGAGTGCACAAGGATTAGAAGCAACAGGAAAGGTGCCCACACCATAGAGAGTGGACATGGATTAGAAGCAACGGGAAAGGTGCCCACACCATAGAGAGTGGACATGGATTAGAAGCAACGGGAAAGGTGCACACACCATAGAGAGTGGACACGGATTAGAATCAACGGGAAATGTGCACACACCATAGAGAGTGAACACAGATTAAAAGCAACTGGAAAGGTGCACAAAGAGAGTGGACACGGATTAGTAGCAACAGGAAAGGTGCCCACACCATAGAGAGTGGACACGGATTAGAAGCAACGGGAAAGGTGCACACACCAGAGTGGACACGGATTAGAAGCAACGGGAAGGGGCACACACCATAGAGAGTGGACAGGGATTAGAAGCAACGGTAGAGGTGCCCACACCATAGAGAGTGGACACGGATTAGAAGCAACTGTAAAGGTGCCCACAGCATAGAGAGTGGACACGGATTAAAAGCAACGGTAGAGGTGCACACACCATAGAGAGTGGACACGTATTAGAAGCAACTGGAAAGGTGCACACAGGAAAGGTGCACACGCCATAGAGCTACCCGGATTGAGTATGTATCCAAACAAAGGCTCAGATTAGAAGTGGGAAATCGCAGGGGTCAAGTCCTAAATATTAAAGTGGGGGGACTCATAAAAAAATGCAATGGGATGTGACGTCGCCAGAAATTAGCATATTAAGGTGAAATATGCACATTTCATTAAATTGGCTTTGCATCACCACCCAAATTGAACAGGACAAATGGCCTGTTTCATAAAATCAACACACACAAAGCACCAAGAGAAGATATTTCCTTCTGATAGTGTTTTTGAAAACTTTAAAAGGTGTGCACGTTTTAAACTGTAAGCATCAATACAAATGTTTTCCCTGGGACGTGCAGTACTGAAATGGTACATTTCACCTTTAGTTGCTGGTTATTTTTCATCACGTTATAATGTGCAGTGGTGAAGTGTCCAGCCTACAAACCTGACCACTGCGGTTTGATCCCCGAGGTCGGCTTTAATTCATAAATTCAAAGGGGACATTCACTGTTTCTCATTTTGGCTGGGGAGGGCGGAGTCCACCCTCTGAATAAAGTGGGTGCACTCCGTCCCCCCGCGTGTACCCTCGACTTGAGTCCTGGGGAAATGGCTTTCAAGCGACGTTTCCTATTGGTCAGCAACGATAGAAATGCACTTGTGGTGAGCAATGTCGTCACTATTATTTTCCATGAAGCAGCATTATAGCCAGATAAACCATGAGCCAGCCTTTGACAAGTGTGCCTGGTAAAGCGAAATTACTCCAAGGGCTGAACATTTTGAGGTGTTTAGCGTCTTGCAGTTTTGACAGGTTCGGGAATGTGAGGTGAAATGCGCTGCCCAGGATTAATCACTTTGATTAACAGGTGACGCTGGGATTTTAGCCCAGTCTGAATGTTTCACTATATTGTGTCCCGCTTCTTGCGCGCGGGGAGGTGTAATTGCGTAATGTTTGACTTTCGTGAAAAGTTCACTTGGAAAGAACACATCTCACAAAGTAACCCAACATGGCAATCTTCTGCAAAAGGAGAAACGTTCTATCTTAAAGTATACAAGTAGCAGCCTATTCACTGATGTGGGGGGTGGGGGTGCCCATACCTTTTTTTATACCCGTACCCAACCCACCATATCTTTGTTTTTATAAAGGTATGAACAAATTCGGCAAAAATATGGCCAAAAAAAGGCACGGTTTTAATGGTTGTTTTCAGATTTAGTTTTTTTAACACATTACTGCATTGTTCACTCCTTGGGTCTGCATCAGCGACTCCCCTCCTTGCATTCTTCTGCTCTGAGGGAGGAAACAATGGCGTCCCCTGGAAATCACCCAAGAGGTCCCCAAGGGCACCCAATCAATAAGCAGCTCCCCCTAAGTGTCCCAACTTCTTCTACGCCAGACTTTGCCAGCTTTGCAAAAGCAAATCTGACGTATTTTATCCCCCAGGCATATTCATGTTACATGGTTATTACACGTCTTTAACAAGTCTCTAGTAAAGCTGGAGACTACGCAGTTACACGTCTCTAACAGGCCTCTAGTAAAGCTGGAGACTACGCAGTTACAAGTCTCTAACGGGTCTCTAGCAAAGCTGGAGACTACGCAGTTACACTTCTCTAACGGGTCGCTAGTAAAGCTGGAGACTACGCAGTTACAAGTCTCTAACGGGTCTCTAGTAAAGCTGGAGACTACGCAGTTACACTTCTCTAACGGGTCTCTAGTAAAGCTGGAGACTACGCAGTTACAAGTCTCTAACGGGTCTCTAGCAAAGCTGGAGTCTACGCAGTTACACTTCTCTAACAGGCCTCTAGTAAAGCTGGAGACTATGCAGTTACACGTCTTTAACAGGTCTCTAGTAAAGCTGGAGACTATGCAGTTACACGTCTCTAACAGGCCTCTAGTAAAGCTGGAGACTATGCAGTTACACGTCTCTAACGGGTCTCTGGTAAAGCTGGAGACTACGCAGTTACACTTCTCTAACAGGTCTCTAGTAAAGCTGGAGACTACGCAGTTACACGTCTCTAACAGGTCTCTAGTAAAGCTGGAGACTATGCAGTTACACGTCTCTAACAGGCCTCTAGTAAAGCTGGAGACTATGCAGTTACACGTCTCTAACGGGTCTCTGGTAAAGCTGGAGACTACGCAGTTACACTTCTCTAACAGGTCTCTAGTAAAGCTGGAGACTACGCAGTTACACGTCTCTAACAGGTCTCTAGTAAAGCTGGAGACTATGCAGTTACACGTCTCTAACGGGTCTCTGGTAAAGCTGGAGACTACGCAGTTACACTTCTCTAACAGGTCTCTAGTAAAGCTGGAGACTATGCAGTTACACGTCTTTAACAGGTCTCTAGTAAAGCTGGAGACTATGCAGTTACACGTCTCTAACAGGCCTCTGGTAAAGCTGGAGACTATGCAGTTACACGTCTCTAACGGGTCTCTGGTAAAGCTGGAGACTACGCAGTTACACTTCTCTAACAGGTCTCTAGTAAAGCTGGAGACTACGCAGTTACACGTCTCTAACAGGTCTCTGGTAAAGCTGGAGACTATGCAGTTACACGTCTCTAACGGGTCTCTGGTAAAGCTGGAGACTACGCAGTTACACTTCTCTAACAGGTCTCTAGTAAAGCTGGAGACTACGCAGTTACACGTCTTTAACAGGTCTCTAGTAAAGCTGGAGACTATGCAGTTACACGTCTCTAACAGGCCTCTAGTAAAGCTGGAGACTATGCAGTTACACGTCTCTAACGGGTCTCTGGTAAAGCTGGAGACTACGCAGTTACACTTCTCTAACAGGTCTCTAGTAAAGCTGGAGACTACGCAGTTACACGTCTTTAACAGGTCTCTAGTAAAGCTGGAGACTATGCAGTTACACGTCTCTAACAGGCCTCTAGTAAAGCTGGAGACTATGCAGTTACACGTCTCTAACGGCTCTCTGGTAAAGCTGGAGACTACGCAGTTACACTTCTCTAACAGGTCTCTAGTAAAGCTGGAGACTACGCAGTTACACGTCTCTAACAGGTCTCTAGTAAAGCTGGAGACTACGCAGTTACACGTCTCTAACGGGCCTCTAGTAAAGCTGGAGAATACGCAGTTACACATCTCTAACGGGTCTCTAGTAAAGCTGGAGACTATGCAGTTACACTTCTCTAACGGGCCTCTAGTAAAGCTGGAGACTACGCAGTTACACTTCTCTAACGGGTCTCTAGTAAAGCTGGAGACTACGCAGTTACACGTCTCTAACGGGTCTCTAGTAAAGCTGGAGACTACGCAGTTACACTTCTCTAACGGGTCTCTAGTAAAGCTGGAGACTACGCAGTTACACGTCTCTAACGGGTCTCTAGTAAAGCTGGAGACTACGCAGTTACACTTCTCTAACGGGTCTCCAGTGAAGCTGGAGACTACGCAATTACACGTCTCTAACTAGTCTGTAGTAAAACTGGAGACTACGCAGTTACACGTCTCTAACGTGTCTCTAGTAAAGCTGGAGACTACGCAGTTACACTTCTCTAACAGGTCTCTAGTAAAGCTGGAGACTACGCAGTTACAAGACTCTAACGGGTCTCTAGTAAAGCTAGAGACTACGCAGTTACACTTCTCTAACGGGCCTCTAGTAAAGTTGGAGACTACGCAGTTACACGTCTCTAACGGGTCTCTAGTAAAGCTGGAGACTACGCAGTTACACTTCTCTAACGGGTCTCTAGTAAAGCTGGAGACTACGCAGTTACAAGTCTCTAACGGGTCTCTAGCAAAGCTGGAGACTACGCAGTTACACTTCTCTAACGGGTCGCTAGTAAAGCTGGAGACTACGCAGTTACAAGTCTCTAACGGGTCTCTAGTAAAGCTGGAGACTACGCAGTTACACTTCTCTAACGGGTCTCTAGTAAAGCTGGAGACTACGCAGTTACAAGTCTCTAACGGGTCTCTAGCAAAGCTGGAGTCTACGCAGTTACACTTCTCTAACAGGCCTCTAGTAAAGCTGGAGACTACGCAGTTACACGTCTTCTCTAACGGGTCTCTAGTAAAGCTGGAGACTTCGCAGTTACACGTCTCTAACGGGTCTCTAGTAAAGCTGGAGACTACGCAGTTACACGTCTCTAACAGGTCTCTATTAAAGCTGGAGACTACGCAGTTACACGTCTTCTCTAACGGGTCTCTAGTAAAGCTGGAGACTACGCAGTTACAAGTCTCTAACGGGTCTCTAGCAAAGCTGGAGACTACGCAGTTACACTTCTCTAACAGGCCTCTAGTAAAGCTGGAGACTACGCAGTTACACGTCTCTAACAGGTCTCTAGTCAAGAGATTAAACTTGCAGACTAAAGGGCCGCTTCATGGAAAAGTGCGCATTGATCCCGCAAAATCCCCACGCAGAGAACGGCTTTGCGCGTCCCTGCAGACAGTACATGCTATGCGTGCTCCAGGTGTTCATGGCATGTGTCCCGCTAGGTAATGCTACACTCTGGCTGGTTTTGCGTGGCGCTTGCCGTGCGATTTCCTTGCGCAGGCCATCCCTCGACATGCCCATGTAACACCCTGGTTCTTCCTCATTCTGCGCGGAGTATGGCCCCCTGTTTAACTCTCTGCACAGGCCCGGCCCATGGTAGTACCTGGCCATGGCTAAAGGCACACTTGGGAGAGACGTTTGCCAGCCATGATGCTGTTCTTTTCGTGGGTCTGGCCGGTCCTTGCCTCTTTGGCCATGCACAGATGCCCGCACTCCAGCGGGTGATGTCTCGATGCCCGGCTCTCTGATGTCAGTGATGTGTCTGTATGATCCCTGTTAGGTTGCATGGAATTCGGCCGCATGTCGTAGTGTTTCGGAAGCGTTGTATGGTGTCGGGCTTCTGAAGTCTTCATGTTTGGCACAGTGCCATGACCGCGCGACATTTCCCGGGGCGCTGTGATAGGTTTCACACTTGTGCACGGTGTTGTTTACTGCCTCTGCACTTTGCTGGCTGCGCTCATACTTCAGGACCACTAGTGGCGGCATTCGGGGACAATGGCCAGGCTTTGTCGCACGCCTTCTCTTCTTGTGGCTGAGAGCAGGACTTGTTTGTCAGGAGACAGTTCATCTTCTCAGGGCCTGGGGCTAAATCTGATGAGTTAGTCAAATAGCACTTTCACCAAAGCACTTTACCTAGAATATATTTACATTCAATATCACCCAATTGAAGTCGGTACTCTTTTATCAACCTCCGAAAGATGAAAGGATGAGTTGGGGACCTGCAGAGCACAGCAACAAGCACTCAACCTGCTGGGCTGTTTTACCGGCTATAATAGTGTACATATAATGTATAAATTAAAGAGAATGGAGTTTAGGCAACAGACTTACTTCTTGTCATAGCTCTATGAACATGTGTATCCACTCGTTATGTTACCTTGTGTTAAAGGTTCTTGTGTGGAGAGTGTTTGTGCGCCTGCTGCGCTGTGTTGTGGGAGGATCCACCTATAGGAGGAAGCAATGGCATTGGAGCACAGGCGAGAATAAATGGCATATGAGGGGGGGGCACACAGAGTGCAGGTGTTCTTCAGCCATGTGCTCACCCATAGACTGCCCATGGCCAGGATTATATTGCGACGAAACAAATAAGAGACAATAATAGCAACTTGTGGAAGACTTCTAAACTTCCTGCTGTGATCCCTAGCGGTGGATGACATCGCCTTCCCACAGACCACTAACACACAAGGGACTGTGCCATCTCACAAACAAAAAAGGGAAGTGTAAGGAATTGTATTAATCAATTCAAGTTAAAAAAAAATGACTAAAAATAAAAAAAAACAGTACGCCTCATTTCATACACTATGATAAATAGAAATAAATCTCATACATTGCAAAAATAATTCAAAGATTAAAAGACAAACAAATACTGATTCACACAGAGTATGACCCTGTGCGACATTTTACACTTACGTCGGGTACTAAGTAGAGAACATCTAATAATACACGTTGCTCTCTTAACTCCTAGATTATACTTATTGAGCAAATCCTTTTGACATTTCCAACAAGGTTCTAATCATATCAATAACTCATTGAAACCCACTGTTTAATAGTGCAGCGCTCTAAACACCCACAGGTTTCGTTCTTTCTCCACAAATGTACATATCATGCAAACTTCTTCAGGGGGACTCGACATACTGGTCATTACACGTAAACACACTCTTCACTTCCAGATCAATGGAAAATTGGCGATCTTCTCGACCACGTGAAAGTACTTATTTCTCAGCCATTCAACAGGTAGGTAGGTAGGGGCGTCTTCTCAGTAGACTGCAATTCTTGTGTCCTGATTCATGGAAGTGTTTTATAATGGTGCCATCCCATAGGAAAGCATTCCATGAATCAGGCCCTTGGTCTTCAAACCCCACACTCTAGCGGGTCTGCCACAAACAACGAGTCCAACATTTCCATGTGCTTCGCGTTGTTAACTCGCGTCTTACGTCTTTTTCTTGCCGTCTAGTCACAATAAACGCTATACTCGATGCTTCGTTCCTATTTGTCTACTTCCTCGTCTGATGTGCGTCACGGTCACGTGTTACAAATCGCTTGACTTGCCAGGATTATATTATGGCCATGCCCACCAAGACCCTGCACTCCCAGCCCAAATCACCTTCTCTTGGGATTTCTTTGAGCTCACTTTACTCAAGCCTTACCATCAGGCTGTGGATCAAAGTGCCTGCCAGTATTTTTGGCAAGTTAATACCACTACAGGTGCCTTTCACATGCCTACACAGAAGCTCAAAGTGTGTCATTGCCAATGCTAGATGCAGTTGAAGAATGAGGATTGCATTTTGCAAACACCTTAATTCGATCAGTGTTTAAGCCAGACCCTCCTATCCCCTCCCTCCCTCCTTCCCTCCCACCTATTTGTATGATAGTGATCCCTTAGGCCCTTTTACTCAAGGTAACATGTCGTAATATGTATGGGACAGAGAATAACTTCTCAAACTATACAAAAAGACAGACTCAGGAAATTAGCAAATAACACTGTTTTATTAACAATGATCTAAAACAGGGAGTACAATGGACATCAACAGACATTGCAAAGCATGATCGCAGCGATTCATACAAAAAATCACACCTTTATTGCAAAAACTCATCATTCATGACATCATACTGCGTGGCAAATTGCGAAAACCTACATGGGATCATGGTTGGCTCAAGGGAAACATCTCGGTATACGTTCTGTAGGGGACTGGATTGTTACTGGGTCTGTAAAGTCAGGTGGACAGCTTATGCCCACCCCTTGTGCAAGTCATCCTCAATATTTGTTAGATACACGACACACCATTGGCTCTCAAACCATAGGACTCTTCGTTATACGGCCCTCTATAATTGGTTGGCACGCTTGTACCCTTCTGGAACATTTAATGTTCTAACAGCACATAAGCTGGTACCCCAGATGCTGGTGGGTGGACTTGCCCTTATCTAACCACCCAATTAGCCTGCAATCTCCCATCACTCATGCCGTCTGCCATTTACAGTGTCTTTGAACTTGGCCTTGCAGTAGCTCCTTGTCTCTGTGAATATATGGCAGTGTGAGCACTTGTTATCTTCAGTCCGCTGCAGCACGCTCCTCACCTATTTTCATCCTCAACTCACGTGATCAGAGACTGTGCTTTTGTTCGTACTGTTCTTCGCACGATGATTACCAATTCTTGGCTGCTTCCAGTCTTTGACATCAAGCCAGACAGCCTCTCTGATCTTGCTGATCTTGCTTCGAATTCAAACCTATTCTTTCCTGTGACACACGCAGCTTCAAATATGTCTTCCTTCATGGAGACTTTCTTACTAAAATATGTCATTGAATGTCCAGAACTCTATATACATATATGTTGGTGGCATAGCGTGCAGTCTATATACTATGCATAGCCAGCCTTATAAATACTTAGACTACGTGCGTTACAGGGTCTGTACTGTTATTGAACGGCTTGCATTTTCTTCAGTGTTCTTCACACTCATGCAATCTTCGTTTCGCACATGAAAGTCTTCTCAATACTTTACTTCGCCATCAGAGTCTATAGCACCTATGTATTCTCTTTTCTGTTCATCCATTTCAGTGCGTAATTCTCGTTCCTCATGATGTTACCAGCTTCTCCTTTTCACATCTTCACACTTCTTCAGGCGCTTCTCTAAAGAGACCATCAGCCTTTCAGGGATACTTCACATGGGGCTTCCTTAATGGATACGTCATCTCAAATACTCTTCGCGGTATAGGTATCATTACTGCGTTGCACATGTTGCAATTTCCGGTTTCCAGCATATAGGCAGAATAGAGGCGGGACTTCCTGTAGAGGCATTCGGCTGCTCCCCTACACTAGACTTTGGAATAACTGCAGTAAATGCTTGATTAACCGTGCACGTGTATTTTGGGAAACAGCCTTCAATCCTTCAATCGTTCCATCCACAGTTCTCAACTCTTCTGAAGTGCCTCTGACTAGATATAAATAGGCTTTATTTTCCTCTTTTCGCTTTTTAAACAAATTATCGAAACACACAATGGGAAAACTGCTTGCCTCATCTCCCCATCTCGATGGCCTGGGCTGGCGATGCTCCGCAGCTCCCTCCATCCCGGGTGGTTGCTAAGCAACAACCATTGATGTCTGAGGCTCGGGTCCTAGTGGACATTGGGAGCTCCAAAGGAAGGGTAAGTGGGCGCATGGAGAGTCAGGATCAAAGAGGGTAACAGAGAAAATCCTGCAAAGCTCCCATGCTGGAGAGGCACAGGGACAGCATTACTGGATATTAAGGGCCCCCAAATCAATATATTCAACTAACAGCCTGGCTCAGGGACGTCAGCATATGGGCCACCTTTTCTTTTTCTGAGCAGTCATTTCCAGGCCTGGGGAAAATGTAGGGCGTGCTTTCCTGACGGAGTCAGAAATCGCTTCCACTCCAGAATATGTGATATTCTCTGCGCTGGCCAATGGGCCGGCATTTGCCATTCGGCATCAGATGTCTCCACGGATCTCGGAGCCGGCCTGCCTTAGCCTTGAAAGACTTTACTGAGCTCCCAGATTCGCTGAGGGAAGCTGGGGGCTTGGTCAGGGACGTCATTTCACCATAATGCCACGGGTAGCAGAAGTGACATCACATGACCCTTGACCCTCTGATGACATCACAGGACGTGATATGATTTGACCCCGACCCCAAATGACATCACAGGATGGCAAGCGACCTTCAGATTTTTTATATGCATCTAGGACCTGTGTTTCCAGCTGCTCTCATTTCAGCCAGATATAAGAACCGAGGCACAGAGTGAGGCATGATTTGTCAACGATTATACATTTGGGGAATACCGTTTTCCAGATTCAACGTGGGGTCTATATGTAAAACATACATGATGCAGTATTTCTTACAGGTTAACTGGAATCTGTAACACAGGCTACAGCTAGTGTATGAAACATCTATAGATCAATGGACACAGAAGTACATGTTATCTGTGGCGTTGCTGTGTTAAACAGGCCAAAAAAAGCACTGAACTGCGGATGCGTGCGCTGCTGTTTAACCAGGAGAAAAAGGCTGCACGCGGAAGGCCTGAAAATTAAATCATTGACCAGGATTTAGTACCAACAAAATTCCCTGCTTATAAAAGTATATATGATTCAGCTAGTACTACGATAGAAGAAACCTATTAGACGGGTTTGCGGGCACAGAGGGGAGTCCAGCTGATTATGCTATCTTTGCTGGAGTATAATACCTGGGAAAGTTTCTTTAACTATACCCAAGACACCCTATAGTTTTTATTATGTAAGCATAATACTGGGTGCCAGAGGACCACCACAGTGCAGAATGTCCATGATGACTATGCCACTGCAGGGACATGCACTACTGCAAGTGAAAGAAGTACATATGTTTTTCAATCAAAGCTTAAATCTTTAACATAACATAGAGAAAAAGGGATTGGTGCCTGGTGCCTGGTGCACACATATCCCAGCCACCAGTGGTGGTTGGTGAGATGTTTTTTTGGAGCATGTAAATATTTGCCATGTGATTGCGACTGGGCATAGTGAAGGAGCCTGAACTAACGAAAATGGAATGGGGGCGCAGGGGGTTTCTTCTGCCTCCCCAGAGTAAATGTTTAGAATAATGGGTTAAAATGGTGCATTACAAAGCACACTTTCTGGGAAAATTTGGCTAAGCAGCCAATAATCTGTTTTGTAGGGTTAAAGGTAAATCATGAAAAAAAATACAATACATGCAAGTCACCAAAAGTGTACAGGGCATTTCACAATGCATTATCATACCGGTCCCTGCACTATATGCCAGTATAAACAACATTTGTATGCTGTCTGTGCCCATACATTTCCATGCTGGCTCCACCAAAATATGCTAGCATTCCCATTTAAAACCATACTTTTGTTCACTTTAAGATGTTTTTCTATAGTATCATTACTGGCACTGGGCACAAAACTGGCTCTGCCAATATATGCCAGTACTCCTATGTAAGTACATACTCCTGTTGATTTGACCTTTAAAAGTGACATATCACAATAGGAAAACCTGTCCAAACTGGTTCCAATGTAAGCCAGTCTAGACCCATAAGAACACTTATCTTGCTTGATTCATCGTATATGCTCAGTTAATAAAAAATCATGCTACAGTGCAGAATATACAGGCCGCTATGCCAAAACGTCAGTGCAGCGAGGTAACACTACTTATCATACTTTCTTTTTTAAAGATGCGTGTAATAAATGTCATGTCAGAGTAAGCAATGGCTAGACTGACAGCACCAAAATGCCAGTCTAGCCAGGGAATGGCAGACATAAATTTGCCTTTGCCCAAAAATACCATTAAAACATGCAAAGTCAATAAAGGATGTGGCAAAACATGCTCCAGTGATCCCAGTCTCCCAGGGCCTTACACACAAATGCATCCCCTCTCACCCACTGGTCACTCACCCATACATTTCCTCTCACACTCACTCACACTGGATTCACCACACAGGCACACACCAAACCCCACTCAGAACATTCAAACCCACACTAACGCATTTATGCTCATTCACCCACCAGTCACTCACACACACACATTCTCTTACATCCACTCATCGCATTCTCTACACAAGCGCACAAGCACCCACCCAGAACATTCAAAACACACATCACATCACTTCTCATTCACTCACCAGTCACTCACACGTTCTCCTACATCCACTCATTGCATTTTTTACACAGGCACACACCCACTGATACGTCACATCACATCACTTCTCATTCACCCACCATTCACATACATACATCTGACACGCACTTCACACATGCAAAACACATCATATTACAAAAACAAAAGCCTTCTTACCTTTTTCTTGCAGCTTCGGTCCGTCCTACCAGGCCCCCTCGGCTGCTGCGTGCTGCTCACAAACAGGAACCACGAAGCTGCGATAGCTTCCTGGTTCCTCTATGTGAGCTGCAAGGAAGCAGAGGGAGAAGGGGTTGGAGCTGAACGTGGCATGTGACATGTGCCACATGTCACGGTCAGCTCCAACACCTACCGAGTGCCTCCCAGGCCCACCCTTCAGTCGGATGGGTGAGGACTGGGCCAGGGACCCACCAGACCTCTTATGGTGGGGCCCCCGTGCTGCAGGAGCACCTATTTGTTTTTTTTTGTTTTTTAAGTTGGGGTTGCAAGGGAGTCCCCAGGGGTTGCTTGATGTCCCTGGGTTTGGTGATCTCATCTGCTCTGTGCTCCTTTGTCCAGCCATCATTTGTGCATTTGCAGGACCAATTTGTCTAGTTTTTTTTCTTTCTTTTGTCCAGAAAGGGACCCCACAGGAATCCCTGGGCCATGACTATCACTGGGGCGGGGGCCATCACTGTTAAAAGCAGGCTACCACATGCTGGGCACACTATTGTTTTCCAAAGGTGCATCTTACACATTCGTAGAAAAAAAGCCATTTCCAAAGTCAAAAATGCTGCTTAAACTTATATTCGCTCGTTTTCTTTGAAATGTGTTGCCTTTTTTGTCGGACCACCACACACATACCCTGTGATCTTTGTGCCCCTTCCTTTGTGTATTATAACAGGGTAGATTTATAGATGTGTAATATATGCTTGTCAACCTGCTGAATCAGAAATACATGTTTCGGTGCTGCTGGCAACAGTTATTAGGATATTAAACGCTGGATTCGTGGGAGTCACTACAGGGGAAGAAAAACCCCCACCTCTGCCCTGAATGTGAGCAAGTGACTAGCCCAACCCACGCTCTGGCAAAACACATTTTATAGCACTTGTTTGTTTATAAGGAATTGCAAAAAGTCATACGATTAACAACCAGTTTTTAATGTATGACATCTCAGCAACGGTCTCTCAACCGGCTGAGCTACTCTGGTAGCCTGCTACTGTAGAGCGTGTCTATGGATCCCTTAATGTACTATACATCACTGCATTACCAACAGTATTTTGGGTGCACCATTGCCATGGAAGCAGGGGTGTTGTTAGGTCTGGAAAAGATCAGGGGCTAAGCTAATGCCGGGTCTGTCGGGCCCCGGGGCTGGCTAGCATTTTGCTTATAACCCCTGATTCTCTATCCGGGACTACAACCAAAAGGCTCAGAGCTATAGCCCCCTCTGCCCCCACCTAACAAGCCTCTGCATGAAAGTGATTTGCAGTGGAACTGATGTACAGTGTAGAGTTTGCAAAGATGCAGCATGAAAGAAATTGCACCATTTTAAAACTATTACATTGAACATTTCCTTTGAGCGGAGTTCAACTGCCAGCTACAACCCCTCTGAACTCTCCCCCCTTGGAACTACACCCCTACCCCAGCCCTTGTGCCCCCCCCCCTTCACATTGTTTCCATTTTCACCGCTGGATATTCTGTTGTATTTTATGTGTATGCAGTTCACGGTTTACCCTAACGCCAGGCAGGCCACTCCATGCATCGGACACCTGTAGGTGACACACCACTGCATGCAGTGTCAAGGGTCCACCGCAGGGGTGGAAACCTACCGGGGTCCAGAGAGACCCCGCACTCACTGCAGAGAGGGAACGGTAGTAGTGGGATATCGAGACTCACCTATGGAATGTCACAATGGTCATACTTGCAGATCAGTGCTGGAAATGGATAATAATTACTGGGGGAACCCTCTAATCCGTGGAGCGCGGGGCTGTGGGAATGAGGGGGCTGGGCTACGGGGCATCGCACCAGGTCAGGCCATGCAATACAGTATCTCTTCATAGAACCCAATCCTGGTGATTTGCATAAAAGCAAAGAGAATTATGGGAACATAAGACTGTCCACAATTTTCAATTTGAAACATGTCTTATGGTGATTCAGTAAGAAACCCTTTTGAATGAGTAATGGAAGTTGGGCTCTGCAGTTTTAATTGGTCACACTACTCACCCTAAGAAAACACATTCCATGCATTGCAGGACGCATATATCAGTTTGGACAGCCGTAGAGGTTGTGTGAGGCTGTGTCTGTTTCTCTATCCAGTTTCCCACGCATGAGCAGACTGCTCTGGCAAGATCTGAGTACAGCTCTGTCTTATTCCAGCCCATTTCCTGCACTGTGATGTTATTTTAAAGGATAACTGGCGGTAAAATGTACAGTTGGCACAGGCTATATTATCAAGTAGAGGGTGGTACATACCCAGGTGATGTGATGAGAAGAGTGGTGGCAGGTAAGAAGGAAGGCCCAGGGGACCCCCTCCTTCCTTTCTGCAACTGCATCAGCTGCAAAGGGGGCCCCACGCCGCACCTCTTAACAGGCTCCAGCTTTGCTTTAAGTGGGGTAAGACATTGAAGGGGAGATGGGGTTCTCATTTAGGGGCGTGGCTTGCAAGATGCAAGTGGTCTAAGGCTTGATGGGCGTGGCCTAAAGACACATAACATGATCTGCTCTACAGAAGGAAGTGGTTATCGCATGTCGCAACACAATCTGCTTGCTACATTCCTTAACATATAACCAATCAAAGCTCAACGCCATTATTTATTGGACCCTTAACTGACCCCTTGACAAAAGAGTAGGTGGGGAGATACATTAGCAGTTCATTCAAATCTTGAATAGCCGCTACGTGGACTTGCCCTGAATGACCTACAGCGCCATATCCGGACGGGACACAGACATTAACCGGTGCCCGCGACTGCACAGTACACAAATGCATGGCTGGTACTAATGTAAGACGGTTCATTGTTAGCACCTACCTTCGTATGCATACATTTTTAGGCAACTGAAATGGTGATGAGCGGTTAGTGCTTGCATGTCAGGGGAGTGACTGAGCGACAAGCAGTACGTAGCTCCTCCTGACACCAGTCCTTACGTGCGTGGTTTCAAAGGTGAAGGAGTGTTAATTGCTTGTAACATTAGAATAGTCTCATTAGACACTGTAAAGAAGTTAGATGCCCCACACATAAGTAGGTTTGCCCCTCCCCCACAGAATCTGCACTTAGCCCCACTCCTAACAACTGAAGGGTTAGCCCCCACGAAATGTTAGCCTGCATGGCATTATTGTGTACAGTGCATGTTGCTGGTAAATACTGGAGGCTACGAGGTGCGGCCGCCTACATTGGATTGGTGGACGAATGACAGTGGGCACAGCACTGTTAAAAGGCAGGACTTGAGGTCCCAGAAGGCTAAGCCATTGCATTAGGCAGCAGTGGGTTTAAAGCTGCTCAGTGTGACGCCAGATGTTTCTGGGAAAAGCAGCACTTTTTTTGAATTGTTTTTTTCTGCAGAAATAACGCTTTGAAATGTGTCAATCCCGGTGTTCCATGATGGGTGTGTGGGGTGAGGCCGAGCCCTGCCAAGCTTCCACTCGAAATCATGGCGCCTGTCGCTTCTCCCACCAGTTGCGCCTGGAACGCAATGTGGGGGGGTGTCGAGGAACGCGTAGCCAACCTCAGCGGATTCCTTGACACCTTCTGGGCAAGGAACGCCTCTGCAGTCCTTGCCCAGGAGGCCGAGGAACCCAATGGCCCAGGCCCGGCCGCACTGTGGGTATCCACCCGAATAAGGCTGCAAGGGCGACCCCCGGCTGCTCTAACTCACGGCTCACAGAAGCTGACAGGCCCAGGGGCGGGAGGTGGTCGTCAGGGGAGATCGGCTGTGCGTGTTGTGCTCAGCACATGAAAGCCTTTGCATGTGTTTTAATGCTAGCTGCACCAGTGCCTGCCTTAATGGGCAAGTCCCCTCAACCCCAGATCGCGACTTATGCTGCCAATGGAGAAGCGCATGGGATTCTGGTCACTGTGTGTGACCCTCAGCAGTTTTCACATCTAACTCAAGCTCATACCTCCTGATAAATTCAGGGGGAGCTCCCATAGGATCGCAGAAGCGAGATGAACATGACAGGAAGGCCACAACCACATGACCGCGCCCACCACCAACCCTCCTTCCGTTATGACTCTTGCGTGTTTCCCGCAGGCATCTGTGACTGACAGAAGTGCCTGGCAGCCACAGATGTTCTCAAACTGTCGTTTGTGTGATGCTGTGGCTGGCTGGCACTTCCGTCAGTCACAGCTGCCTGACTCAATCATGGGGGCGAACTCATCTCCAGTCACGCTGTGGTGGGATAATGACCCGCCATGTCGTAGTGGGACTGGGGGGCCCAGCAGACCCCCAGCTCAGCCTCACTGTTGGGGGGACTGCCAGGACTCGACCCTGGCTGCCCCTGCCCCATTTAAAACTCTGGGCTCCAGTGATCAGAAGGGACACATAGCTTGGGCCTCATCACGAGTCTGGCGGTAACTCTTAAATGCGGCAGTAACACTATTACTGACGCATTTAAAGGTCTGCCAGATCATGGCCTTGGCGGATTTCCCCCCAGCTGTGAGCTGGGAGGAAATCCGTGGCAAATTTGCTGATTTTCGGCGCTATTACCGCCGGCGGGAAATCCGTTGGCGGCAATAGCGTGAAATTTCCCCATTGAGCCCAATGGGGAATGAGGAATTCCGGAATGGGCCCAATGGGGAATGGGCACTAACCGCTCTGCCAAACCCGTGATCCGGCCCTAATAGCGCCGGGGTGTTTGGCGGTAGGGCTGTCTGGTAACTGGGGTGCTTTTCCAACAGGCCTCTGAAATGCTGTTAGGGTTGGATCAGACTCTAAAGTAGGGGTGGGAATCCCCTTTCATCCCAGACACCTGGGGAGCAATAACAATGAAATCAACAAAAACGGTATCTTGCGAGACAATCATTTAAATTATTAATTCTAGCAGGGCTTCAACAGGGTTTACGGATCAGTCAAACAGTTCTGCGAATATAACAACATTTATTATTTCATTTTAAAAATGTTTTGTGTAATCCATCAACGAACATATAATGAACAAAGACAATATAACATGTTGAAACCTATCCAGCATTTGGAAAATATATTGTGCAAAACAGTGCATAGAAAGTGCAATTTAGTCAAAAGTGCAATTCAGCTTTCTCTATTAGGCAACTTTAAACTATTTTTCTTTATATTGCACATGTCCCCGTCTAGAAATAAGTTATCATAAAAGGGGGTGATCCATTGTCTGGCCAGATGAGAGTCAGGTCCAAGCAGTGTGATAAAAAAGTGCTGAAGATCTGACATTTAGTGCTATTTTTGTGGGTTTCTGGGAAATCTAGCCAGGTAAGGGCTCCAAAAAGCAAAATGTACTGGATCTCTTTTTAGTAACCTCTTTGTATATCAATAATTACCTGGGGGCAACAGCTCAGTGGGGAGACTTAAGGGTTTCTCTTACTGCACCATGTGATGTGGGTTGTGATTAGCCATTTAAAATGCTCTGCAACATCCACTGTGAACTAATAATGAAATGCAACATATGGCACCTTAAAACCATGGAAAGCCTGTTACTGTGCACAAGGAACCCAAAGAACCCCCCTACAGGCTGCTTACCCCTTTACAACCTTCAGCTAGGATGACCAAAATCTCAAATTCCAAAATGGAGGCTACCACCAGCATTAGTGCAGTACTACAATATGGCAGTGACTGCCGACAGAAAAGTAGGACTACACTGTAGCGAGGGGCACAGTTGGACAGAGGACGGTATCTAGTTTGTAATGTGATACACTTGGAAGCAACTTGGGGTGGACAGAATAGTAGATTTACGCATTCGGCCTAATGCCGAATAGTTGGACAAGTATTCGGCTGCAGCCGAATACAGAGCCGAAAAGTTACCCTTTTAATAAACAGTTATGTAGATAAGGAAAACACTTTGTAAGTGAAAAACACACTTTAAAATATGTACATCTGTTTGTTTTATTGCATTTCTCTTCTTTGTTGTCTACAGAAGATGTTTGTGTAAACCATGAAAGGAAAATATTATCAGAAAATAAATCGTTCAACAACAGCACAGTTTGTTTTTTGTGCATTCATGGGTGTCACTTGTTGGGCAGGACCCAAGCAACTAAATCTAGCCCAAAAGTGTAGTTTGCATGTCTGCAATCACTGTCAGGGAGACTGGGATGTGTCTACTTGTACTTTTGAATGTTCCTTTTGGGCCTTCTCCGTTGTTAGCCTTCTGGCTCCAGTGGGCGGCACAGGCCGCAAGGCCAGTGAGGGGACACCAGACACGAATAATCTTTGGAAGGCACCAGGCATTTATTTATTCATTCATTTTGTTGCTTGTATAGTGCGCCAAGTCCACAAGGCATCTGGGCGCTTGCTTACATTAAACGTTACAGTTGTTACACATGTTACAGGCATACATTAATATTTAGGCAATATCTTCACATGTTAAGTCATACCATAGTCATTAGGCAAAATGTATACAAGTCTTACATCATCAAAATACGACTGGCCATTAAATTATGAAAGCATTACATCATCATTATGTACTTGAGTGATTAAGGGAGTGGCAGTGGCCATTACCCCCCCCCCCATGCTCTGGGATGGGCCTGAGGGAAATACAACTGACCAGACCCCCAGACCTGCTCCCCTTTGGCCAGACCAGTGAGGGATGGGCTATGGGACCCTGGCTTGACACCTCACCATTCTGCACTGAACCTAGGACCATAATCTGAATTAAGCCCTAAATCTCCCTTCCCGTGATTCCAGTGACCCAAATGGTTGAGCCTGTAGCTCAAATTCAACGCAATGTGCCCCAACCTACTGCCCAACCAACTGAAACACACCTTTTCAACCCCTGATCTAAATGGTGGGTGGGCGGGAAAACAAAAAGGTGCTGCCTTCGCAGCTTACCGGTCCTGGGCCGGGGAACAGAGAGGGGGAGCACCTTACACCCCCCTCTCTTTATACCCGCTCGGAAGCCCCTGTCTCTCTACTTCTGGCGCCGGGCGGCGGCGCCCGCCAGTGGCGCCGCTGTACCGCCCGGCGCCGGGGTGCTCCCAAAGTAGTGCCCCTCCCTCTTTGGCCCACACCACACCTCCCAATCCAGTGCCCTGGCTAAACCCAAGGGCTGCTAGTGTGGGCAGTGCAGGCCGTAGGGCCAGTGAGGGGCACCAGACACAGTTATTCTTTTGAAGGCATTAGGCTGCATTTATTATGACATATCTTACATCATCAAAATGCAACGGAGCATGACATCATCAAGCTTTATGTCATCATTAGGTACTTGTTACATCATCAATAATGTCATCATTAGGTACTTCAGAGTGGGGGAGTGGTAATGGCCATTGCCCCCCCATGCTCGGGGATGGGGTTAAGGGAAATATGTGACCCCCATGCAGAATCTTCCTCTGTTATGCATAATGTGCCACATGCATGCAGAATATCTCCAGGGGTTGCAGAATCCTTAGCAATCATGAAGAATTCCCACAGCCATGCAACGCGCTCCGAAGGCGTGCAGAACAGCAGCCAGAGCTCTGAGACAGCTGCTCAGCCATGCAGCCGTTGCCTCAGCCATGCAGAATCTTCCTCTGTTATGCATAATGTTCCACATCCATGCAGAATATCTCCGGGGGTTGCAGAATCCTTGGCAATCATGCAGAATTCCCACAGCCATGCAACGCGCTCCGAAGGCATGCAGAACAGCAGCCAGAGCTCTGAGACAGCTGCTCAGCCATGCAGACTCCTCCTCGTGGCCTGGCCCCGGGCTGTTAATAAAGTTGGGATGTAATTAGTTGCACGAGCGCAGTCAATGCGAATGTCGTGCCCCAGAACCCCCCCTGTTGCAACAGGCGCGTGCTGGACTCTGACTAATGGAGGCACTAATTCTACATTAAACGGTGGCAGCGCCAGGAAGCCAAGTGACAGCTGTTTAATTAAAGTCTAAATCCGATTAGATGGTGTTAGCTGCAGGAAGGCGCGGGGGCCCGGGGCCCGGGGATTGGGCCGCTTTACAAGCAGGTGAGTCCTGGAGCGTGTTCCGCTCAGGTCTCCGGGCCCTTTGTGACCCGCGGGCAGAGCGTGCCAAGGGGGCTAGTTTAGAATATCAGGTGACGTAAGGGGGCATGCCGCCTGGATTGGCCTTTCTCTGGAATGCGTGTCTTCTTGTAAGAAGCTGCAAGGCGCTTTAAGATTACATGTCTTAAATCACATTGTTCTGATTTCATTATTCACTAGCAACAGCTTTTGATGGATCATTTTTGAATGCATGAATGGTGTTTAATTTGTTTTTAGAGGGTGCTCATTCAGCGGCAAGACGCGGCTTCAGAGCGCAAGGGAAAAGGGACGTATAGACGTCTAGGGGAGGGTAGGTGCATGAGACAAAGGCTTGTGGAACCGGTGCCTTATCATAGCTGGTCTGGTGCGTTACCATGGCTGGTCCCGTGCGTTACCATGGCTGGTCCCGTGCGTTACCATGGTTGGTGCGCTGTGTTATCATGGTTAGTCCCGTGCATTATCATGGCTGGTCCCGTGCGTTATCATGGCTGGTCCAGTGCGTTACAATGGCTGGTGCGCTGTGTTATTATGGCTAGTCCCGTGCGTTACCATAGCTGGTCCGGTGCCTTATCATGGCTGGTCTGCTGCGTTACCATGGCTGGTCCGGTGCGTTACCATGGCTGGTCTGGTGCGTTACCATGGCTTGTCCGGTGCGTTAACATGGCTGGTCTGGTGCGTTACCATGGCTGGTCCGGTATGTTACTATGGCTAGTCGTGTGCGTTACCATGGCTGGTGAGCTGTGTTATCATGGCTAGTCCTGTGCTTTATCATGGCTGGTCCTGTGCGTTACCATGGCTGGTGCGCTGTGTTATAATGGCTAGTCCCGTGCATTATCATGGCTGGTCCCTGTGGTGCTGCCCCGTGATGGGATGCGCAGGCGGCGCCGTGACGTTGCTGCATGCTGTATAAATAAACGGGGCGTTAGAGCGACCGGAAAGCCCGAACTGGAAGGACGTGTGTCGAGTGTGGTCCTTCCAGTTTGGGGGCTTACGGGACCACATGGGGCCAAGGACAAACCCCCAACAGTGGCGATGAGTGATAGCGGATGCCCGGGCCCGGCGGTGAAAGCATTCTGAATTTTTACCCTGAAACGGAACGAGCGGACATTTCGTTTCACGCCGTGGCTGTGGATCGCACACGCGGCTGACGGCCATTTTGTCGGTGAGGCCGTGGAACTTCATCAGGCTCCGGTTCGGAGGGTGAAGGTGATCCAGGTCTAATTTTTGGATATTCCGCTTGCAGGCAGATTAATCTGCACGCCCATGCCTAGCTTGTGGATTTTACTCCAGATTTGGGACTTCTACGTCGAGTGAAAGCTAGGAGAAGGGCTAATATGGCTGGGCCTGCTTAGCCCACTTCATTTTCTCAGCTTAATTTTTGGAACGCCTACACCCCTGAGTCTTGCTGCAGCAAGGGGACACAGTGCTTCTTCATCCCTTTCATCATCAGGACGCTGTGGCTTCCTCTTCGCCCCCTTCATCATCAAGGTGGACTGCTGCAGTGGAGATCTTCATGTTGGTGTTTTTTCTGTCTTCTCTTCGATCTCCTTGTTGCTGAAGGCAGCCTCAGGTGAGCTGAGGACAAGATACCACCATCTCTCCCCCAGGTTGGACTGTTGCTTTGCCTGAGTGGGGTGGTCAGTCTATGAGGAGGTGATGGGTGGCTGAGTTGCGGCCCTCAGGACCCAAGGTGGGGGTGCTTGTGCGCTCAAGCCCATGAGTGACATTGAAGATCAGGACGGTGGGGCCGCGGCAGCCGCACAGCTTCCTCAGGACGGTGGTCAGGCGGCAGTTCATCGGCAGGCCTTTCAGCCCCCGGCGCTTCCAGTGCAACAACCAGCGGCGGTTCCACAGCTGCCCCCTCAAGTTCAAGTAGGTGGTCAAGCTCCTGGGCCTCAGGGGCCACCGGCAGTACAGATTGCTGCTCAGCCAGGACCTCCTATCATGGCTCAGGCACGAGCCCAGGCGGCCCTGCAGCCCATCCCCGAATTTGATGCGTCGGGCCCACCATCCAGCATGGGGGCCCGGTGGAGGAGGTGGGTTGGTCGCCTCGACATGTATTTCAGGGCCGCTCAGGTGATGGACGACGACAGCAGGGTGGCTACGATGCTGTACTCAGCGGTGCCTGCGGTCCAGGAAATTTTTGAGTCGCTCACTCCAGTGGATGCCACCTATGATGCAGCCAAGGCAGTACTCCAGGCCCACTTTCTGCCCCTCCCCAACGTGGACTATGAAAGATTTGTTATGCTATCGGCCAAACAAAAGGAGGATGAGACACTGGACACATTTTATGGTCGCCTGCGCCGCCTCTCCCTGGGCTGTGCGTGGGGGGACGCGGAGGAAATGATGCGCACAATGCAAATTCAGGCGTGCTTCTCCGGCAAACTCAGGAGGCAGCTCCTGAGAGAGCCGGGTATCACTCTGCACCCCATTCTGGAACTGGACCGGTGCCATGAGGTGGCGAAGGCTCGGGCAAGCAAGATGGAGGCGGGGTCCGCTCAATAAAGTCGGAGGAGGCGTGTGCCGTGTGGCGTGGCGGCAGAGGAGCGAGAAGGCCTGGTGGGGGACCCCGTGACAGAGCTGGGAGAGCAGGGGAATTTGTGCCAGAAGTGCGGCTACAACCTCCCCCACCCGACGGAGTGCCCGGCGGCTGGGAGAACACATGGTAGGTGCAGCCTGCCTGACCATTTCTCGAGGGTGTGCAGGGCAGCCCTGCCCGTGATAGTGCTGAGAGGCCCGGCTTGGACTTGGGCTCCACGCCGGAACCGCCCGCCAAATGGGGCCCAGGTAGATCAGGGTGAAGAGGATGCCCAGGTGGACGAGGCCGGGGAGGAAGAGGAAGAGAACATTTTCTTTGTTTCCAGTGTGGAAGTCCTGAAGGGGAAGGGCAGGAGGCAACCGAGGTGTGTGGTGGAGGTCAACCACTCGCCAGTCCCGGTGCTGGTGGACACCGGAGCCTCGGTCAATGTGATGGCCCGGGGGCTCTATGATGCCCTTGGATCGCCCCAAAGCTGGTCACACCGAGAGCCCGCATATTTGCGTTTGAAGGACTGGAACCAATACCGCTGGACGGTGCCTTCGTGGCAAGTGTGGAGAATGAGGGCTCGCAAATCAAAGCCCGGTTCTATGTGACCCCTGTGAACAATAACACTCTGCTGAGCTGTGCCGCCGCCGAGGCTCTCAGAATTGTCAGCTTCGCATACTCGGTGTACCTCGAGGACATCAATGATCTGCTCGACAAGTATGCCGCCCTCTTCAACGGCATTGGAAGGATGACCGGTGACCCGGTTAGGCTGCACATCAATGACTCTGTGCAGCCCATTGCACTGAAACACTGCAGGGTACCGTTTCATCTGAGGGAGCAAGTTGACAGGGAGCTGGACAACCTGGTGAGTCTAGACATTATCGAGAAGGTCGAGGGCCCGACCCCCTGGGTATCCCCAATTGTTGTGGCTAGGAAGCCCAAACAACCCGAATCTGTCTGGATCTGTGTGGACATGAGGCTGCCCAACAAGGCCATTAAGAGGGAGTGGCATCTCACCCCCACCATCGATGACATTATTGCCGAAGTGCAAGGGGCTCGGTTCTTTTACAAACTGGACCTTCGAGCAGGTAATCATCAGGTTGTCCTCCACCCTGAGTCCCGGTACATAACCACATTCACTACTCACCGTGGACTATACTGGTACAAGAGGTTGAGCTTCGGGGTGTCATCGGCGGCAGAAGTCTTTCACAACATCATTAGAGGCGCCCTTGCAGATCTGGAGGGTGTCCTAAACATTAGCGATGATATTTTGGTGTTCGCAAAGACCGAGGTGGACCATCTGAGGAAGCTCGGAAAGACCTTTGAGCGGCTACAATCGCTAGGCCTCACCCTTCATTGGGACAAATGTGAGTTCCTGCGTCCCTCCATCAAATTCTTTGGGTTTGTGTTGAAGGAGGGGGGGGGTCTCGCCAGATCCGAAGAAGGTCCAAGACATTAAGAAGGCACAGCCCCCTGAGTCGGTGTCTGACGTAAGAAGCTTCCTCGGGATGGTGACCTACTGTGGGCGCTTCATCCAAAATCTCGCCTCGAGGTCTGAACCACTTAGGGCACTGACGGTGAAGGAGTCGGCCTGGCACTGGGACCCACTGGAACAAGCGGCTTCTGAGGACATTAAGAGCGCCCTGACAGCAGAGGACACCATAGCGTTTTTCAACCTGGCGCTGGCATCGGAGATCATTGTAGACGCCAGTCCGTTTGGCCTGGGTGCTGTATTGACTCAAGTGGACCGGGACGGGAACATCCGCCCGTGGCTTACGCCAACATGGCGCTCTCGGAAACGGAGCAAAGATACTCCCAGATTGAGCAGGAGGCACTGGCGGTCCTCTGGGGTTGCAGACATTTTTGACTCTATGTCTTGGGGCGTCCAGTGACGGTGGTGACAGACCACAAGCCCCTGATTCCCATTCTGGCAGGGTCATCCTCGAAGCCCCCGCCCAAGATCAAGAGGTGGATGCTTGCTCATCTCGAGTATGGAGTTACACTGGTGTATCGGCCGGGTGTCAACAATGCAGCGGACTACCTCTCCAGACATCCGGAGTGCGTGGGGGAGAGGAGTATGACACCTGTGTGGAGGAGGCCGACGATCACGTTCGAATGGTGGTGGAGGCGGCCACGCCGAATGCAATACCTCTGTCAGAATTGGAGGCTGCCGCGGCCGAGGACGAGTGCTTTCAGATCCTGAAGCACTCAATGCAGCACGGCTCCTGGAAATCCATCCTGGAAGCTCTGGTGGGGCGGACATAGGAGGCCAAGATAGGACTTGAACAACTATGGAAGGTCAAGGACGAGCTGTCGTTCTCGGCGTCGGGCCTGCTGCTCCGAGGTGACCGGATAGTGGTCCCCCAGTCCAAGGTAAAGGAGGTGATCACCTTGGCCCACCACGGGCCTCAGGGAGCCGCCAAGACCAAGGCGAGGCTGCGGCTGAAGGTCTGGTTCCCGGAGCTTGAGCGGAGGGTTGATGACTTTGTGGTGGCCTGTGTATGGTGCTAGGCGGCCTCTCCTCTACAGCGAGAGCCAGCAATCGAGGTGATGCCCCGAGGCACGCGGCCCTGGGAGGTCGTCCATGCAGACTTTGGGTCCATGTCCGTAGGTACCCACTTCATCGTAATAGTCGACGAATACTCACGATATCCGGAGGTGGAGTTTTTCGAGTCAGTGGCCTTCGAGCACGTGGTTGTGGCCGTGGAGAAGGTGTTTGTGGCCCATGGTTTCCCCCACACCCTGTGCTCGGACAACGGGTCGCTGTTCCAGAGCGAGCGGTTCTCCGAGCTTATGGAGAGCTGCGGGGTTCAGCACAGGAAGGTGTCCCCGTTGTGGCCCCGAGCAAACGGAGATGCTGAGAGACTGATGCAGACACTCAACAAGACCTTCAGGATCGCTCAGGGACAAGGGAAGTCACTCCAACGAGCCCTGTACCAATTCCTGCGGTGTACCGCGCCACCCCCCATGCCTCCATGGGGGTGGCTCCGGCTGAGGCTCTGTTCAAGCGATGCCCCTGGGGTCTGCTACCCAAAATCGGGGAAAAGGAGCCGGGAGTGATTGAAAACCAACAGGTGGAGGCAGACCGGCGGGTGAGGATTGAACAGGAGAACATGCGACCGGGTCTCCGGCCCCAGCGGCTCGAGTTGGGGAATGAAGTCCTAATCCGCAACCGACACCCCCATGGAAAGCTCTCGCTCCCCTATGAGCCTGAGCCGTTGGACGTTGTGGCTGTAAAGGGGTCCATGGTGACGGCCTCGGACGGAAGGTCTGCTGTCACCCGGAACGTTAGCTTCTTTAAGAAACTAGGTGACCCAAGAACTGAGCCACCGCTGGAGCCTGACTTGACGGAGGTGCCTGAGGACAGAGGAGTCCCCTCCAGCCCATCGGAATCCCCGGTCCGGGGGACGTCTGCAGAAGGATTTCCCATGCCGGAGGTAAGCGGAAGGTACCCCCAGAGGGCTGGGTGAGGGGAACCCGCTTACCTCAGCGAATACATGCTGGGACATTTGTTTGGTCAACCGGAATGAGGGGATCCGGGTGGTTGACATTAAAGGGGCTTTGGCCGTGAATTGTTGTTGTTAACTGTTTGTGTGGCTTGCAGTGTATAATAAAAAGCAGTTGTGTGTCCTTCCGAAAAAAGAGGAGTGTGGTGCTGCACCGTGATGGGACAAGCACGCGGCAGCGTGACGTTGCACGTCGCCGCGTGCTGTATAAATAAATGGGGCGTTCCCGGTCACGTTAGAGCGACCGGGAAGCCCGAACTGGAAGGACGTGTGTGGAGTGTGGTCCTTCCAGGTTGGGGGCTTATGGGACCGCATGGGGCCAAGGACAAACCCACAACAGTCCCGTGAGTTACCATGGCTGGTGCGCTGTGTATTATGGCTAGTCCTGTGTGTTATCATGGCTGGTCCCGTGGGTTACCATGGCTGGTGCGCTGTGTTATCATGGCTAGTCCCGTGCGTTATCATGGCTGGTCCCGTGCGTTACCATGGCTTGTGCGCTGAGTTATCATGGCTAGTCCCGGCCGTTACCATGGCTGGTCTGGTGCATTATCATAGCTGGTCCGGTGCGTTATCATGGCTAGTCCGGTGCATTATCATGGTTCGTCCGGTGCATTATCAGGCTGGTCCTGTGCGTTATCATGGCGGTCCTGTGCGTTATCATGGCTGATCCTGTGCGTGATCATGGCTGGTCCGGTGCGTTATCATGGTTGGTCCGGTGCGTTATCATGGTTGGTCTGGTGCATTATCATGACTATTCCCTTGCGTTATCATGGCTGGTCTGGTGTGTCATCATGGTTGGTTCGGCGCGTTATCATGGCTAGTCCAGTGTGTTACCATGGCTGGTCCACTGTGTTATCATGGTTGGTCTGGTGCATTACCATGGCTGGTTCGGTGCATTATCGTGGTTGGTCTGGTGCATTATCATGACTGGTCCGGCGCATCATCATGGCTGGTCTTGTGCGTCATCATGGATGATCCGGTGTGTCATCATGGCTGGTCCGGTACATTATCATGAGTGGTCCGGTGCATTATCATGGCTGGTCTGGTGCGTTATCATGGTTGGTCCAATGCGTTATCATGGCTGGTCCGGTGCGTTATCATGGTTGGTCCGGTGTGTTTTATGGCTAATCCAGTGCGTTATCATGGCTGGTCCGGTGCATTATCATGGCTGGTCCCGTGCGTTATCATGGCTGGTCCTGTGCGCTATCATGGTTGTTCCGGTGCGTTATCATGGCTGGTCCGATGCGTTATCATGGTTGGTTCGGTGAGTTTCATGGCAGGTCGGTGCGTTATCATGGCTGGTCCGGTGCATTATCATGGCTGGTCCGGTGTGTTATCCTGGCTGGTCTGGTGCGTTATCATGGTTGGTCCGGTGCATTATCATGGCTGGTCCAGTGCATAATCATGGCTGGTCCGGTACCTTATCATGGTTGGTCCGGTGTGTTTCATGGCTGGTCCGGTGCGTTATCATGGCTGGTCATCTGCATTATCATGGCTGGTTCGATGTGTTATCATGGCTGGTCCGGTGCGTTAATATGGCTGATCCAGAGCGTTATCATGGCTGGCCCAGTGCGTTATCATGGTTGGTCTGGTGCATTATCATGGCTGATCTGCTGCATTATCATGACTGTCACGGTGCATTATCATGGCTGGTCCAGTGCGTCATCATGGTTGGTTTGGTGCGTTATCCTGGCTGGTTCGGTGCGTTGCCATGGCACGTCCGCTGTGTTATCATGGTTAGTCCGCTGTGTTATCATAGCTGGTTTGGTGCGTTATCATGGTTGGTCCGGTGCATTATCATGGTTGGTCCGGTGCATTATCATGGCTGGTCCGGTGCGTTATTGTGGCTGGTCCCATGCGTTATTGTGGCTGGTCCCGTGCGTTATCGTGGTTGGTCCGATGCGTTATCATGGCTGGTTCTGTGTGTTATTGTGTTTGGTTGTGTGCGTCATCATGGCTGGTTTGGTGCATCATCATGGCTGGTCCGGTGCCTTATCATAGTTGGTGCGGTGCGTTTTCATTGCTGGTCCGGTGCGTTATCATGGCTGGTCCAGTGCGTCATCATGGTTGGTTCGGTGCGTTATCCTGGCTGGTTCGGTGCGTTGCCATGGCACGTCCGCTGTGTTATCATGGTTAGTCCGCTGTGTTATCATAGCTGGTTTGGTGTGTTATCATGGTTGGTCCGGTGCATTATCATGGTTGGTCCGGTGCATTATCATGGCTGGTCCGGTGCGTTATTGTGGCTGGTCCCATGCGTTATTGTGGCTGGTCCCGTGCCTTATCGGTGTTGGTCCGATGCGTTATCATGGCTGGTTTCGTGTGTTATTGTGTTTGGTCCTGTGCGTCATCATGGCTGGTTTGGTGCATCATCATGGCTGGTCCGGTGCCTTATCATAGTTGGTGCGGTGCGTTTTCATTGCTGGTCCGGTGCGTTATCATGGTTGGTCCAGTGCGTTATCATGGCTGGTCCGGTGCGTTATCAAGGCTGCTCAGGCTAACGGTGAATATGAATATCGGGTGAGTTAATGAGGGAGGACCCTTGGGTGAAGGGTTCTTCCTCCAAACATTTGTCGCTGTACTGGCCAGATGCCAAAGGTTTTTGGGAGGTTGACCATTGCCCTCAGCTTGGCGAGTAGCGAGGGGGCCCCTGTGGTGAAGTTCGTATCCGCACTGAACTCTAAATCACCACTTTCAGAAAAGGTCTCAATACATGCCTGATTCCCCACAAAAGACCCCGCCCCTACATCTCCCCTGCTTCCACTTGCCTATCCTAATCTTCCTATCCTATCTGGAAAACATCTTGTAACTCATGTTTGGCCCCACCTTTCTAACCTTTGATCCTTGTAAGGCGTAGGGTAGGGCCAGCGCTAAACACAAATTCTAATAAACAAATAAATAACATTGGCGCTGGGCTTCCCGGTCGTACCAGGGGAGCCTTGGATGTAGAAACGTTTGCGGTAAAGAGTGCGAGTATTTGCCCAAGACCAGACCTGCAGGAGGCCATGTCCACTTCCTGATGGTGGCTCCTTGAGTCTTGCAGGTGCCAAGTGACGTTTCTGGAGAAAAAGACTTAGAGACAAGGGGCTGATATGGAAGAGGGTCAGTGATAAAGCTGAACTGTGAGGAACCCCACATGGTGGATCTGAGTTACTCTGAGCTGTTGGGTCCTCTTGGGCATGTAGGAAGATGAGATGTTCCCTTAAACCCATAAGAGTGTTCAGCACTATAATAAAAACACAGAGGGATCAAGGAGGACCCCCACCTCTGTCCTGCACTAGAGTAGTGCTTCTCGGACACCCATAAGAGTGTTCTACACTATTGTAAAGCACAGAGGGATCAAGGAGGACCCCCACCTGTGTCGAGCACTAGAGTAGTGCTTCTTGGACACCCATATGAGTGGTCTCCACTATTGTAAAGCGCAGAGGGATCAAGGAAGACCACCACCTGTGTCCTGCACTACAGTAGTGCTTCTCGGACACCCATAAGAGTGGTCTCCACTATTGTAAAGCGCAGAGGGATCAAGGAGGACTCACACCTGTGCCCTGCACTAGAGTAGTGCTTCTCGGACACCCATAAGAGTGGTCTCCACTATTGTAAAGTGCAGAGGGATAAAGGAGGACGCCCACCTGTGTCCTGCACTAGAGTAGTGCTTCTCGGACACCCGTAAGAGTGGTCTCCACTATTGTAAATCACAGAGGGATCAAGCAGGACCCCCACCTGTGTCCTGCACTAGAGTAGTGCTTCTCGGACACCCGTAAAAGTGGTCTCCACTATTGTAAAGCACAGAGGGATCAAGCAGGACATCCACCTGTGTCCTGCACTAGAGTAGTGCTTCTTGGACACCCGTAAGAGTGGTCTACACTATTGTAAAGCACAGAGGGATCAAGGAGGACCCCCACCTGTGTCCTGCACTAGAGTAGTGCTTCTCGGACCCCCGTAAGAGTGGTCTACACTATGTAAAGCACAGAGAGATCAAGCAGGACCCCCACCTGTGCCCTGCACTAGAGTAGTGCTTCTCGGACACCCGTAAGAGTGGTCCTCACTATTGTAAAGCACAGAGGGATCAAGGAGACCCCCACCTGTGCCCTTCACTAGAGTAGTGCTTCTCGGACACCCATAAGAGTGGTCCCCACTATTTTAAAGCACAGAGGGATCAAGCAGGATCTCCACCTGTGCCCTTCACTAGAGTAGTGCTTCTCTAACACCCATAAGAGTGTTATCCACTATTGTAAAGCACAGAGGGATCAAGCAGGATCTCCACCTGTGTCCTGCACTAGAGTAGTGCTTCTCGGACACCCATAAGAGTGGTCTCCACTATTGTAAAGCACAGAGGGATCAAGCAGGACCCCCACCTGTGCCCTGCACTAGAGTAGTGCTTCTCGGACACCCATAAGAGTAGCAAAGCACAGAGGGATCAAGCAGGACTCCTCGGACACCCATAGGAGCAGTCTCCACTATTGTAAAGCACAGAGGGATCAAGCAGGACCCCCACCTGTGTCCTGCACTAGAGTAGTGCTTCTCGGACACCCATAAGAGTGGTCTCCACTATTGTAAAGCACAGAGGGATCAAGCAGGACCTCCACCTGTGTCCTGCACTAGAGTTGTGCTTCTCTGACACCCATAGGAGTGGTCTCCACTATTGTAAAGCACAGAGGGATCAAGCAGGACCCCCACCTGTGTCCTGCACTAGAGTAGTGCTCTTGGACACCATTAAGAGTGGTCTCCATCTCTTGTAGTAGATTTTGCTTGATGCATTGAGGGAGCTGAGTGGGCACTCCGGATTCCAATGCTTTAACACCAGAGGGCAAGGCAGCGACAGGTCTCAGATTGCCCAGGCTTTCTGGGTCAGAGGCTGGATATTCCAGCACAGCCCGTGAAAATAGTGCTTTTCAGCTTTAGAAGGACTTGACTCTGCTCTAAGAGGTTTCTTCTGTTGAGTCCTGGCAGGAGGCTACGTTTAGCATTTCTCGAGTGGCAAATGTTTGAGATCAGGGAAGAAGTCTTGAAGAATCCTAGACATGCTGCAGAGACTGGAGACACATCACAGAGAATAACCTCTTTTTGTTTTGTGTTGAACAGATCCAGTAAGAATCTAAATGTTGGACTTCGGTGGGTGGCTATATAGAGTCTGACATGTTAAAACGTGAGAACTACAACTCCCACTAATGTTAGCCAGCTCAGGCAAACGTGGGGCCTCCTGGCCATTGTAGTTCTAAACACCTGGCGAGCTCTGGGTTGCAGACTCCTACTTTAAGTGACTACTGTCAGAAAACACCTCCCTTTGTGTGCAATCGCCCCGCACTTTACCCTATAACCCCACTTCCTCCCCTCCCCGAAGCGCCGCTCTGCATCACCTGCTAACGTGTATCTGGAAGCTGCAGAACCCCAAAGGACTGCTTGCACATGTCTCTGCCTTCCCCCTGTACCCCACAAGGACCTGTGTCGTGGATGGAGCTTGTGGGGTGCAAAGGCGGCCCGTGGCTGTAGCCACGTTGGCATCGTGCACATATCATGCTCTTGAGAAAGACACCCCCAGAAGATTCACTGCTCATGCGCGGCGTGTGGGCCACGCACAGGGTGTGCGCACGTGTCCCGAGCTTTATCCCCCGGAGCGCAGGTGGCAGCGGGCCGCATGCATCTGTAGGGCCGCCCCAGGTGCTGCTCTCTACAGAGAAAAGAAAGGGCCGGCCTTCCCCGGATCACATTTCAGCATCCACAGTCGCCGTCTGGCTCAATTCGGCCATGAAGCCGGCAGGAGTGGCCAGGCTGCTGTATCTAACGGTGCCCCAGGTGTTCAACCACCAAAAGGCCAACTCGAGACATTAATGCCTCGCTGATCACAGCGCAGGCTCCTCCGTCTTGTTAAAACGTGCATTTTATAGTCTTTTAGTTTGGAGAATTTGTTTTGTTCCTCAGTTTTCTGGGTCAAGAGCGGACCACAGCTCTTGCAGTGTTTTGGCAGCAAGAGCTGTGCCCTTTATATAACACACATATCTCAGAGGGGGGCACATAAACCCACTGAGCTAACTTCCTGGAAGGGGAACTACCAGCCTCTAGGGTGCCAGCATAACTTTGCAGCGAGCACTTTCACCACCACAGAGCCCTCATCATTTCTGTTTAAAAGATCAGGTCGTGTGATGTTTAGAGTTCATTTAGTGCTAAGGTGCACACCTTCAAAGCACTATACATTACAGAAATGTGCCATTATTTTTGAGGTAGTAGTGGGATTACTCTTCAGGACCCAGATTGCTCTTGCCCTCAATCCCCCAATTATTGCTCCTCACAGAAACCCTTAGGGAACTGGAGAGGGTTGAGGGCTCCCCCACCCTGCCACTCTCAGGGATCTGCTCTGGAATCTGCCACATGCATTCTTTTAGAGGCAAAGAAACAGACGGGAGCAGTGGGACTGGGGGCGCCTGAGGTCCTAGATATCGGGAGTGAGGGAAGCCTAATGCACACCTTGCAACAGGCTGCTGTTTGGTAAAATGTTTGACTTGGCTTCTCTTCATGGATGCACAACTCAGACTCTATTCTCTTTCTACGATTCCCACTCTTCCATTCGAACCCGATCACCGGCTCCTCCCCTCGCTGGTGACCAGTGGGACCTCATAGAGCGTACCAGAATCACCATTGCACAAGCCAAACAGACTCCAAACAGCCTCCAACAAAGAACACAACATCCTCTGACAAAGCCTCCAGCAGAGAAAAGGAGACCCCCGAGAGAGCCTGAAAGAGTCTCCAACAGAAGACAAGACACCCTCTGACAAAGCCTCCAATAGCCTCTAACAAAGAACAGTACAGCCTCCGACAAAGCCTCAAAGAACCTCCAACAAAGAAGAATACACCATCCATAAGGGCCTCAAATAGCCTACAACAAAGAACACAACAATCTGAGACAAAGCCTCAAAGAGCTTCCACCGGTGAAGCAGCCCACACTCCAACAGAGGCATCAATAGCCCCTAACAGAGAACACAACACCCTCTGACAAAGCCTCAAAGAGGCTCCAACAGGAAAGAAGATACCCTCCAACAAATCCATCAATAGCTTCTAACAGAGAACACAACACCCTCCGACAAAGCCTCAAAGACCCTCCAACAGAGAAGAAGACACCATTGTAAGGGCCTCAAATAGCCTCCAAAGGGTAACAAGACACCTTTCAGCAAAGCCTCAAATAGCTTCCAACAAAGAACACAGCAGCATGCGACAAAGCCTCAAATAGTATCCAACATCGAACACAACACTGCCTAGAAAGCCTCAAGGAACATCAAACAGAGAAGAAGACACTGTCACAAGGGCCCAAATAGTCTCCAAAGGGGAACCAGACACCTTCCAGCAGAGTCTTAAATAGCCTCCAACAGAAACACAACACCCTCAGACAAAGCCCCTAAGAGCCTCTAACAGAAAAGGAGATACCCTTCAACAGAGCCACCAATATTCTCTAACAGAGAACACAACACCCTCTAATAAAACATCAAATAGGTTCCAACAAAGAACACAACACCCTCCAATAGAGCCTCAAACAGCGTCCAACAGAGAAGAATACACCCACGAGAGCCTCATGTAGTTTCCATCAGAGAACAATAAACCTTCCAGCAGACCATCAAATAGTCTTCAAGTGAGAACCAGGTACCCTCAAACAGAGCCTCAAATATCAAAGCCTCTAATATCCTCCAAAAAAGAACACAACACCCTCCGACAAATACTCAAACACAACAGCCTATAACAGAGAAGAATCATACAATTCCCCCAGAAGAAGCCTTAGATAGCCCCCAAACACTTTCAACAGAAGTTCAAAAGATCTCCAACAGGAAACTAGGCATGCTCTGACAAGGCACAGAGGATAGCTCAAGTGCAACACGTTAGTCTAGGAAGCAAGACAGCGCAGCGGAGCACAGATTTAGAACCCAGTTCCGCACTTAGAGGCTGTAGACCGGCATGAAGCGCAATATAGCCTCAAACAGTCAGTCAAGACACCTGTCAGCAGAGCCTCAAATAGTCTCCAACAGAGAACTAGTTACACTGCGACAGAGCCTCAAATAGCCCCCAAAGGAGAATCAAACACCGGTCAGCAGAGCCTCAAATAGTCTCCAACAGAGAACTAGTTACCCTGCGACAGAGCCTCAAATAGCCCCCAAAGAAGAACCAAACACCTGTCAGCAGAGCCTCAAATAGTCTCCAACAGAGAACTAATTACCCTGCGACAGAGCCTCAAAGAGCGCAGTGATCCATTGCCAATTGCCTAGTCTCCTATGCCTGCCTGCTACCCTCAGAGCATTGGGAAGAAGGAAGGGTGGAACATAACAGAACACTGTGCAGTCCAAAATATAAATACATTTAGCGCAAAAAGGCAGAAGGGATAATATGTGGAATTTCCTCAGACAGCAGGGAAAGAATCGGAATTAGAGAAACTGCATTCGGGCATCCAACCCAGCCCTTTAAGACGACATAGCAATACTTAGAGACAGATGGAGATGGAGATTATTACTCAAACATCCATAGTTGAAACTGACTCAGGAAGTTGGCAAAGTGCGACTGTTTTAATGTCAATTATCTAAAACAGGGAGTTACAACAAACAACAACACGTTCGCTCGATCTTCACACTCAGTTCAACACATTCAAAAAAGCAGGATATATGCTAAACACTTGATGCAAACTACAAACACCTATTTGGAATGGTGATAGGCTTACGAGGAACATCTAGGTATACGTTCCATACGGGTCAGGGAAGGTGGGGCAACTAAGCCCTCCTCTAGTGCAGGTCACCTCGGACGTCATCAAATACATGACGTCATATTGTTTATACAAACTATAGGGCTCTCTATTACGAGTCCCTCTATAATTGTTTGGCACCCTTGTACCCCTCTGTAATATTCCACTTATGCAAGCAGCACATAGGCTGGCACACAGGTGCTGGTGGGCTGGTCATAACCATAGCTTCCCACCAATTAGCCCTGGCATCCATCATCACTCTTGCAGTCTACTAGTGAATTAAGGCTTTGAACTCTGCCTTCGAAATGTTCTCTGTGCTGGAGAATACGAGGGAATGTAGCATACTCAGCCTTCTTGGTTTTGATACAGCTCATCATAGTGTCTATTTTCATCTGACCACGTAACTGTAGACCATGTTTTTGAGGCTTACTGTATTTAAAATACTACAATTTGATGAACCTCTGACATTTTCAATGTTCTCGCCTCTCATTTACAACAGAGGGTTTGTTCTTTTCGTCTGTTCTGTAATTGTACTCACATCCAGACCCAAGGTGGCTTTGACTGGTGTTGATCCAACCAAGCCTTTCTTTGATCCACCTCCACGATTGAGTTTTTGATTTCTAACTGGGACACACTGAAAACATCTTTCTGCTTTCGGAATCCAGCGTTGCTAAAGTGCATTGTGGAATCATCCATAGTCCTTACATTTCCTATGTATAGACGTTGGCGCATCGCCGCAATATATTCACTACATAGCCAGCCTTAAAGATTACTTTGTCTACTTGCGTTGCTGCGACTGTACACTTTAAAATGACTTGATAACTTCTTCATTATTTCTGTAGCATGAACATCTTAATTTCGAGCCCGAAATGTTGCTCCTCCTCCTCTTTAGAGCTCATATAATTTTTATGTTCTCTCGTCTGTGCATCTCTTCTGGGTGCTTTAATTCTGCTCTTCATTACGTCAACAATCGGCGTTCTCGCTCGCTTACTTTTCCGTCTTCCTCCGTGATTTCATTCAAATGACCATCGTATTGTTGTGCGGCTTTCTCAATGGGAACCTTGCATTCTGGATGCCAACATATAGGCAGCATGGGGGAGGAGCTTCGGATGGGGGCACTTGGCTCCATCTCTACAAAAGTGTACAGGGTGCCCCCCCACTAAAGCTCCATCCTTGAATGATTTGCAAGAGCAAAAAGCTGGGTCTGGAGGACCTTTGGCACCCACTAAGAAAAAGGGACCCGGCATGGAAGCAGTCAGGCCTCGTGGAGCCAGGTTACTGTGAATATCAGCAGGGCACAGATCATGTGAACTGTCAATGTATAAGCTGTTTTAAATGTTTTTCTGCTACAAAATGTATATGAATGCTTATAATGTAATGTTAATTGCTATTTCATGTGTTGTTTTATGTTTTAAATGTCTCAAGCTCTTCAATAAACAAAGATTAATAATGATGAACAGGGAAGACCGGCCAGTTGCGCCCACAACTCTGATCGAACCGCAAGAGAGATGGGGGCATTGAAGAGGGTCTCTCCTCTCCTCTGGACACCCCCTTTCATCAGTATCATATACAAGGCATTGGGCCTCATTACGAGGTGGGCGGTAAGGGATTACCGGCACCGGTAAGGGCACCGGTGCCAGTAATTCCTTACCGCCCTACTACGGGTTCCCTTTGCGGGTCCTCCCTTAATGCCTGGTTTTTCCAGGCGTTAAGGAAGGGACCCGCAAAGGGACTCTGGAGCTAATAACAGTACCGCAATTTGTGGCACCGTTTTAGCGCCTTCCCCATTCCCATTGAGCCCTATGGGGGCTCAAATGGGAATGGGGAATGGCCCTGGTGAATGGGGAATTACTGGTCCCGCCAACCTTGGAATGGACCGGTAATTGCTCCATTCACCAGGGCGGAGTCGGAATGAGTTTGTAGGCAGCCATGGCGCTAATAGCGCTATGGCTACCTCCAACCTCATAAAGAGGCCCATTGTGAGCCGTGACTTGTCCCGGGCTCCTCTGCACACACGTCTCTACACCGGCGGTTATAAAGTATTGATGCGAGGAGAGTCCATCTTCAATACCCACCTTTTCCTCTCAAGGACATTATGAGGTAATACCGTGGATTTCCAGCTGGCCTTCCTATCGAAATCTGCAAAGAACTGGAGCACATATTGTGAGTGGCAGCAGCCTATCACAGATCTGTACTCAGAGTTCTCCCTTTCCACGCCCAACATTCTCAAACGAGCCTTGGGATGTGTTGGAAGGGACTTGTTGAGGGCAGGTGAAAATGTGAATTAGAAATAGAAATGCAACCCTGGGCCCAAGGAGGAAAGCTTCTCATGCTCCCGCCTGGACCTGGTTCCTAGGCCCAGAGACCAGTCACAGGAGAATGAGCACTGGGATGCCTCAGCTCAATGCTCACCTGCTTGTGAATCAGGGCTACACTTTCACCCTGGGAAGTCCCTCCTCCTACACACCCCTTACCTGAATTACGCGGATGCACTATTTCACAGTAGTCGTTCTGGGTGAGAAAATTCTGCAAGCACAGATTCACTTCTGTGAATCAGTGCACCCACAGAATGCACATGTTTCGTCCACACTTGCATGTACCTCTGGCAAGAGCCTTGATTGGTGCAAGAATCGACTACTGTAGCAGCCTCCTTGTTTGGATGCCTAAGACGGAAGTCAATAGACTTCATGTAGTGCAAAATAATGCAGTTAGAGTGATTATGGACCTGAAGAAAAGGGGCCACATATATGAGGCGAGAAGGAGCCTACATTGGCTCCCTGTCAAGGAGAGAATCTGTTTTCGGCTGATGCTAATCTCATGTAAGTATCTGGGAAGCACAGTGCCCTTGTATCTGAAGGACAAACTGGTCATCAAGGCAAATAGCCATAACTTGAGGTCCAACAACGCCACACAACTGGAAATTCCCACATGTAAACTTGCTCAAGTTAGGAAAGGAGCTTTCTATGCAGCAGCACCTTGGCTTGGAATAGTCTGCCGCTGACGCAGAGGGAGGAATCCTCAGTCACCTTGTTCAGGAAGTGACTTACGACCTTACTTCTTAATGAGTTGCTCTGTTCAGGTCCTGGTTCTCTTAAGCAGTGGTGTTCTCCCTTCCGGCTGGTTGTCCCCTCTGCTTTTGTGTTTGACTGTTAGTGCGCTTAGGCCTCCGGGTCAGTGGCAGCGCTATACAAGTGCAATGAAGCAATGAAGCAAATAAAGTATGATGTGAACACTACATTGAATAGAAATGTCACTGAATGATGGCACACAGTGCATTCTATATGCCCCATGCATCCCAACCCATACTGAGGACAGATGGTCATATATACTGCCTGTGTTCACTGCAAGCCACATAGGCATAAGGGAGACACAGCCACTATTACAAATAGTGAGACAGGAAAGAAATACCCCCATCTCACTCTATCAGCCTCATTACCATTTTGCTGGTATCTTGGCAGTAATACTGCTGAGATACCACCAAACAGTATTACTGTTATCGCCACTTGTTCAGGCGGTATTACCGCTGGCGGTTTTACCACTGGATTACAATTGGGGGTAGGCGGTGTTCATTGCCATTGATTGGAGTCCATATGACTCCATGGGAATTTCAGCGGTATGACTAACAGCGGTATCACCTCTGTCGGTAATTCTGCCGATTTGGCCTTGTTGTGCAGTAAGGCAGAGGAATTACCTCCAGTGTTCTGATGGGGATGTTTCCTCTGCCTTACCTCCAAACCTGTAGTTCGGCAGTGTGGTAATGAGGTGGTAATCCATTACCACTGTTTTTTTTACCACACCACTGGACTCATAATGAGTCTCTCTCTCTCTCTCTCTCTCTCTCTCTCCCGCCCCCCCCATCCCCGCACTATCAACCAATGAGGGTCTAATATGCAAAACAGCGCGGAGATAGGAAAGAGATAATGTGTTTGACTGAGTGGGAGCCTCTCCAGGAAGGACATTTTAAGTGAACAAAATGATGTGTATTCTCAGCGAAAAAGCTATTAAAAAGACATTATTTTATTTTACTAACAGTGCAAATGGCGTCTTTAAGACATGAGTAAAGTTCCAGTAAGTAAAAATGAATAAATAACATGCACGTGTGTTTCTGATGGAAGATTTACATCGTCGATTGCATTTGAGGAAGGAGAAGGGGCACTAGGGGAGCTTCAGGACTGGGGCGGGCAGGAGGGGGCAACATGGCCGCGCCCTCGCATACCCCAGGGTGGTGGTGGGAGGGGCACCCTGGTTCTCATTTCTGTGAAGTCTACATCTCAGAAGAGGAGCGGGGCTGAGAGTGGAAGCCGGGCGGGGCTCTGTGCCTCCCAGTCCGCAATGCACAGACACGTCCTTGGGCAACTCTGCAGAACCGGTGCCGCACGTGCATTCACGTGTCACAGTCTGCCTTACATTCCAGACTGTACCCCCTGCACTAAATAGCCAGCAATGGCGGGGGCCTTCCTTCCTACCTGCCCGGGAGCTAGAATCGCACAGAGAGCGAGGACTCGAGCCGGACACACCTCACTTAGTGACTGGTGCTCAGCCTATTAGGATGGAGAGTGTTACACAGCACCAAAAATAAACACACAAAAATGGCAGCGCAGCCTCAAGTTCACTCTACTCAATAATGCGTGTTGCAATACCCGTATCTTGCCCCCACCTCTCTGCTAGGAGGCCCTGAGCTGAGTGAGCAATGAGCATCCTCTGCACGCATGCGTGATGCTACCTCTGCGCGCATGCGTGATCCTACCTCTGCACAGCATTTCTGCTCCAAGTGTTCATCAACCAGTGGCTGCGTGTCCATAATGGGCGAAGGGGTGCTCACCTGCCACCCCTGATATAGGAGTCAGAGGGCAGGCCCGGTGAACCAAAGAGCTCCCTGGGAGAGTGCTCCTGGGCTTCCCATGTGTTAAGGGTACTCTTACTTCCCTTCTACTCCAGCAAGCGCATGCTCAACTGGTCATGCGTGACTGGCGCTGTTTGCCTTCCCCAGGCGTGTATGCAGGGCAGTTTCTAGTCCATTTGGTGCCTAGGGCGAAATACTAAATAGCTCCAGCCACGCACGCTTGGCATAAGCGCCACTCCCAAACTATATCCTGTGCTTAAGTAACTCCTACCCAACGTCAATAAATCACTGTTATACACATGGAACAGTTTTTATTACATTGTGATTCAAGAACTTTTTATTAAAATGGCTTTTTAGTTTTCTAATAATTAGTGTCTATTTTAATTTCTTTTATGTGTGACTTATAAAAGCACACCATTGACTTTTTGGATCCTTTCTTGTCCATCGTCCAACTGGTCCTTGAGTCGTCACTCTCCTCTGGTCCTTGGCTCCCTTGCATACCTGCCAGGTATTTCCATGCCCTTTGTGACACTGAGCCAGCCCGAGCATTTCCTGTTAATTGCTAGGACTGGTATTTGTGTTCTTCCCATTATAAGTATGGGCCTACAAGGACCTCCATGCAAAGTGACAATCCAGGACTGGCTTATGGATGGCTTCATGCATGGCATGGGCCCCCACTTGGCAGCAATGCCCTTGAGAGTTGCTCCTCTTTTCAGTCAACTCTCTGGTCCTCGACTCCCTTGTGAGTCACTCTTCTCTGGTCAGTGGCTCTTCTGGTCTTGGGAAACCTGGTTGATTGCTCTCCTCTGGTCCTTGGTTCATATGGCCCATCACCCCTCTGGTCATTGGCTCCCTCACGAGTCGCTCTTCTGGTCCATCACTCCTCTGGTCCTTGGTTCATATGGCCCATCACCCTTCTGGTTATTGGTTCGATCACAAATTGTTCTTCTGGTCCATCACTCCTCTGGTCATTGGTTCATATGGCCCATCACCACTCTGGTCATTGGTTCCCTCACAAGTCGCTCTTCTGGTCCATCACTCCTCTGGTCCTTGGTTCATATGGCCCATCACCCTTCTGGTTATTGGTTCGATCACAAATTGTTCTTCTGGCCCATCACTCCTCTGGTCCTTGGTTCATGTGGCCCATCACCCCTCCGGTCATTGTCTCCCTCATGGGTTGTTCCTCTAGTTAATCATTCCTCACATTTTGATGTAATCATAAAATACCTGGGTGGTTACTGAGGATAAATGTTGGCGAAATAAGGGAAGAATAGAGTGTTTACTAAGCGTCCACTTGTACTCCCCCAAGTGAACAAGCCAAGCACCAGGTGCTATGGCAGTACTGGCAAAGGACTCAGTCATCTGGCTCATGCTAGAGTTGGCCTGTCAATGTACTGAGCAAGAAGGAAACTCAGCTGTCTTTAATCAAGCCTTAACATCAAACTTTGCACTCGAAGTACATGTCAGTGTTTTTTCAAAGCAGTCCTCTGAGAGTTAATGACTTTTGAGCTATAACCACTACTGGTGTTGTAAACATGTCTTAACCAGGTCTGCCTTCAGCCAGTCGATTTATAAGCACTGTGCATGTCCATCAGTGAAGTCCTGTTTTAAAAAAATAATTGGCAAGGCCAACAGTTTTTGGCTTGTGTATACGTTTTAGGCATTTGCCAGGTACTGCGAATAGATGCCCAGGTCATAAAAAGTACTAATGGACGTGCTTTTCTGCAATTTCCTCAGTTCCCTTTCCTTTTGAAAACACAGGAAGTGAATGTGAACATGGTGCACCCACCCTGGTAGAAAGAATGGCCTAGTGCGGACCGTCGCTGCCAAGAAACACAACAACTCGGGGGACAAACCGGCCCTGGGTGTAAACATGATCCCAGACTACAAGCAGAAGTTTGGTATGCGGAACCTAGTCATTCAGAGTAGAGGGAAGTCACCAGACCGGATGGGCCGAGTAGTGTTGCCACTGGTTCTGGTTTCACCCAGACAGTGTAGGTTCCCTCTGCTCTGCCCCAGGTAGGCAGGAGAGGAAGCCAGCACAGGGATCTGTTCAGTAGGACAACCCTTGGCCTCCCCGTTCAGGAGCGGAGATGCCGTTGCTGGTCAGCCCCATTGCTCACACTACTTCTCTATTCCACCTCCCCCCCCGACAAAGTTTCAACGAGGTGCCTTTGGGATCAGAAAGAGGCTTCCTTATGTACACGGATAATGAGTGCACAAAACGATGAAAAAACACCCCCTTTGAGTGGGTTACAAATATTTTTTTTTAAATGCCCTTTTGTACCATGTTTTTAATTGTTTTTAAATGTGCATGGGGACAGAAGCCACCTGGCAAACCTATGGCTCCGCTGTAATTACCACATGCGCGGCTCGGCAGCGTTCTTTCGTGGTGGCGGCATTTGTTTCTACTCATCAGTGAGCTTTTGCGTGAAAGTGCGCGAGATTTTGGAGGGACTGCTAAAGGGAATTTGTGATTGAATGGGCCAATTAATACCGTGATCTTTAGGCCAGTGCCACCCGTGCCCTTGAAGACTGCCACGCCTAAATCTGCACGGGGGTCACAGCACCGCTGGGTTGAGATTCCCGGTGGCCCAGAAGTATGCGCTAGATTAGCCTTGGAAGGCAACTCAGCGGCAGAATAGCCACGCCAGCCATGTACTGATCAAATCTAGGTTAACAGCTTATGGCACGAAACACAGAACCGACAGCAGCACTCAGAAGAGCGTGCCACTGGAGCCCGCCCCACGCTCCTGCTGCATATGCCATGCCTAGAACCACACCTAGGAACTAGAAATCAGACACACAATGTAAACTTTCTGCTAGTCCAGGGGCACATTAACAATTATATAAACACTGCCACGTGACTACTACAACGCACAAAACACTGTAACCAGTGCTGCTCCGCCGCTAGGCCACGCGGGGGTTAACTCCTAACATGATTGAAAAAGGAGTAAACTTCCCTGTGGTTTATTGTTTCTTCACTTCACGCGCTGTGGTGCAGAGTCTGATAGTGACCCCTGCTGCTAATGAAATTTAGCAGCAGGGGTCCTGGCGCCCCAGCAAGGATTGAAAGGAAGAAGGCTGACGGGCCGAGGAAGTTAATTGGAGGCCGTTTGTTAGCGATTGCTCGAGTAGAGGCAGTGGGTGCTGGCTCCGCCTCTGATGTGCTCACAGTAGGTGCCGGCACATCAGAGAGGCAGCGCCAGCACCTGCTGCCGCTACTCGAGCAATCGCCCCCCCAGGTAAATGCACCCCCAGGACAATTCGAGCCCTCTCTAGGATGGGCGATTGCACCCCCGTGGATATTGCACCCCGGGCAGTTGCTCGCTTCGCCCGGGCCAAGAAACGGGCCTGCCTGTATGTATAGACGTGCTTGCTAGGATGGGCGCTCCTGCAGACCCAAGCCCTACTGTCCAGGACAGAGTATCAGAGCCCAGCCGCTCATGGGCTGCAGGAGCTAGGACTCAGGAAGTGGTGTGATTGACAGGCCTCCCTCCCCCCCAACCTGCCCAGTTTGCGTGGAACGTGTAGGTCGCAGGCTATCCAGAAGAACATTAAGTCCAGAGCTTATGCAGAGGCTAAAAAAGAGCCCTGTGTGTGCATGTACAAATATGCGTGCCTGCAGGCCAGTGCGTGTGTATGAACATGTGTGTGATTGCGAGTGTATATCTGCATACGTACATGTGTGCAATTGCAGAGTGTGTGTACAAGTGTTAGATTGCAACAGTCTACGCTGGAGGTGGGTCACAGGGTGCGGGGGAGGGGGGATTTTGGGGGGTCGGGTTGAGTTGGAGTGGGAAAAGGTGTCAAGTGCAGACCCGCAAAGATATGTATTTTATAATAAATATGCTCCGCGTTTACAGGCCTGGTTGCGTGTTCAGGGAACTCAATGTGTACAAGTATTCATGGTCACAATTAATGCCCAGAGCCCTGTAAAAGGTGCTTACAGTGATAGTACTGGCCTTGTTGCACAAACCTATCAAGAGCGTGTACTGGCAGTAGAAGTACGGGACGTATTGAACCACCAATCAGAAGTGTGTACCTACAGTAGCAGTACTGGCCTTATTGGCAAACCAATCAGAAGTGTGTACCTACAGTAGCAGTACTGCCCTTATTGGACAAACCAATCAGAAGTGTGTACCTACAGTAGCAGTACTGCCCTTATTGGACAAAGCAATCATAAGTGTGTACCTACAGTAGCAGTACTGGCCTTATTGGAAAACCAATCAGAAGTGTGTACCTACAGTAGCAGTACTGGCCTTATTGGAAAACCAATCAGAAGTGTGTACCTACAGTAGCAGTACTGGACTTATTGGAAAACCAATCAGAAGTGTGTACCTACAGTAGCAGTACTGGCCTTATTGGAAAACCAATCAGAAGTGTGTACCTAGAGTAGCAGTACTGGCCTTATTGACAAACCAATCATAAGTGTGTACCTAGAGTAGCAGTACTGGCCTTATTGGGCAAACCAATCAGAAGTGTGTACCTAGAGTAGCAGTACTGGCCTTATTGGGCAAACCAATCAGAAGTGTGTACCTACAGTAGCAGTACTGGCCTTATTGGGCAAACCAATCAGAAGTGTGTACCTACAGTAGCAGTACTGGCCTTATTGGACAAACCAATCATAAGTGTGTACCTACAGTAGCAGTACTGGCCTTATTGGGCAAACCAATCAGAAGTGTGTACCTACAGTAGCAGTACTGGCCTTATCAGTCAGTCCCATCATGAGTTTGTACCTACAGTGGCAGATCTGCTGTCATTTTCGAAAGCCATCATGAATGTATTCGCAGTAGTAGCACTGGCCTTATTGGACAATATCATTGTGAGTGTGTGCTGATGGTAGCAGTAGTACTGGGATGATTGTATAGAGTAATCGTGAGTGTGTGATTTACAGTGACAATGGTGGCATTGCTGGGAATAGCTAGCAAGTGTGTCTGTGTGTGTTTGTGTGTGTGTTTATTGTGGCAGCATTGGCCTTACTGGACACACCTATCACGAGTGTGCACTACCAGTACAGAACGTATTGGAGACATTAATCATCTGTTTGGCTAACAGTAGCAGTACCGGCACCATTGGATGCATACTATCTATTCTGTATATGGCGCTACATGCCCCTGGCTCTCAGAGCACTGAAATAACAGGTGCCATCATTATCACACAGAGTGGTACTCATTTTATCGACCTTGGAAGGATGAAAGGCTCGGTTGACCGAGCCAGGATTCGAACCTGCCACAGCAGGCTGCGCACAGATATCAGGGAAGAGCGTTCAACTCTCTGTGCCATCTGACTGGCATCAGGTGCACACTTGCACTGGTAGTACTGGCCTGAGATGCCATGAATGTATGCTGACTGTAGCAGTACCAGCCTTTTTGGAGAAAGCCATCATGAGTGTGTACTTACAGTAGCAGGACTGGCATTTTTGGGAAATGCTAACACATGGGTGTGTGTTGCAGCACTTGCCTGATTGAGAAAACCTGTCCTGAGTGTGTACTTTCAGTGGAAGCACTGGGATTATTCAGCAAAGCTGTGCTGAATATGTACATGAAATGGCAATATTGGACTGTATTGGGGGGGTGGGGGCAGGCATCCTGAAAATTCATAGGACAATGTCCCCGTGCAGCTAAGGTGACATACTTTCTATTGGGTTTCATCACGTGTCAGCCGTAGAACCAATTTTACATTGTATGGATTTTTAGATAATTTGTTACAGAGCGTACTGTCAAATATATCCTGGTATCCCTTTAAAAAACTGTACAGGTGTAGAACCCTCAACCCCTCGGCCACCTTGATGTCTTTGAGCTTCCTCACTATGCTTCTCGTTGGGATCCCTGCTCTCTCTTTCTTCCCACACTCTGGCCACCCTCCGTGGGCCCCCTCCACTCACCCTCTTGTGAGGCTAAAAACCTCGGTGTCATATTTGACTGCTCTCTCTCCTTCTGTCCTCACATCATTCACAGAGCTTGCAAAGAAGTCACACTACCAGCTGCACCTCCACAGAGTTATTCATCCTTTTTTCACTTTCCTCCAGCGGCTCACTGTCTCCATAGCCCTGGTTCTCTCTAGGATGGACTACTGCAACAGCCGCTTTTCTCAATCTACCTTCCTCTACTCCCAGCCCACTGCAACAAATCCAGAACAGGACTGCAAGACTTCTTGGCCTCAAGCCCAGGGACCACATCACTCCAGCACTGAAATATCTCCACTGATTGCTGTGACCCTCTGCATCATCCACAAGGCTTTCTGGTGCCTGGGACCCCTCTACATCCAACTCCATCTCCCTAAATACCTCCCTGCTAGAGCCCTTCGGTCGTCTAGCACGAACTCACTGCAGATCAGAGGCTTTTCCAAGCAGAGAGTGAGGGGTAGATTCCTCTCCTCCACAGGTACCTCCCTCTGGAATGGCTTCCCTGCCCCCCTCAGACTTGAGCCTGATCTCCTTAAGTTCCCGAAGCTTCACAAGACCTTCCATTTCTCTTCTTCTTTCCCTCTCCCCCTCCACCCCTCTCCCCCTCTCCCCCTCCCCCTGCTAATGTTCGTGTCTGCCTCTTGACTGGCTGTCTGGTTCCTTCAGAGTCTTAAAGGGCACCAGGCCTCCTTAGTCCAGTCTACCCCTGCACTTGATCTCTCCTGACCCCCCGACCCCCTTAAGCTGCCCTTGCCCCTTCATGCCCCTTCCTGCGCCCTGTTGCCCTTCCAACCCTTTACCGCGGGCTTAGCTTGTGGACCCTCCTTCCCCTGCACTCTCTGCCTCCCCTGGCGCTTGCTTTCTCTCTCATGGGCCCTTCGACCCTGACGTCACCCTCCCTCCCCTCTCCCCTGCACTTCCCATTACTGCACTTGCACGATCCGAATGTCACAAGGCCTAGTAGGATTCTTTTTGTGCCCTCCCTGTTCCCCCACCCTCTTGTCTTGTGAGGGCGCGTTATAAATACTAAGTAAATAAAAGAAAGAATGTTCTTCCCTCAAACTCATTAGTGGGGAATGTTAACGCACCTCAATTTAAAGAAATTCACCAGCCAGTAGAGATGGGGAGACCCGGGCAAGAGTGGGTTAAACATTGTACGACTCATGTAGTTCTTTAGGCAGTGGGGGCGCTTGTCTCAAGTTATTAACGCTGGGTCCAATTTCCTGTATTCTCGAATGTGGCTAAATATTAGCTGCCAGCAGAGGGCGCCATGACTTGTGAAATGGCGCCTCTGGGGACGCGACTGAGGCTGCGGAAGCTGTGCTGGGCGATGCTGGACACTCTTACCCTGGCAGTGTCAGCCGGAAGTAGTGCCTCGTGGCTATGCCGGGGTGTCTGGAGCGCCGGTGCTCCAGGGTCCAAGCACCCCCCCCACGAAATCCAATCTCTAACAATGTCAAAAAACGTCCAAAGGCATTGCACTCACATCTGGGCAGCGCCACTCCCCGGGAAATGCAGACATCTGCTCACATGTATCCCACCTCGCAGCACTGCAGAGGCAGCCTTTCCCCAGAGGCCCAGGGCGTGCTGACCCCTAGCGGGTGTGCCTCCCGTCTGACCCCCCCCCCCCCTCAATACCTGCAACAATGCAACCCCCAGGGCACGACAGGGCACGAAGGCCCAACGTTAGGCCCTATGTCCTCCCTCGCCCATCCATGCTCCCATCAGTGCAGATCTAGCACGTGACCCAATGCACTGACCCCGGGAAATCACTGCCGCCGACTTCCACCCACCCACATACCCACTGCACGTTGCCTTGTTTGGTCTCTCGGGACAATGTGAGTGTTAAATGGCATGTTTGGTTAAATAGGAGCCAGGGATGCTATGTTGCGTTATCAGACATGGGTACTCGCGCCTCGAAACACTTGTGTATGGGCACGTTATAAATGCCATATCATATCATACTGTGCACATGTTTCTTAGAAGAGGCCCTCACCCTCCCGAGCACTCACCCATCCTGCTCCCCCTCCTTACTGTTATATCCCTCTCTTTCTCCATTGGCCTCCGCCTACCTCCTCTCTTCCCTCACATCTGCTGGCTGAGGCTCCTCTTACCCCGTTTCCTCGTTTCCCCCTTCCCCTTCTACACTCACTTCCTAAAGTCCACTCGGGATCCCCCATGGCTCCCCCATCCTTTCCACTGCATCCTCATCTGTCTTGTCTCCCACTTTCCTTATCTAGGTCAGCAACTACCACCTCTCCCACAGCCCCCATTTCCCACCCATGAAGGTTCTCCGAATTATCCCACCCCCCTGTCAATGTAAAACTCGTTCCTCCAAAGTCGTTTCCGTTTCCATGACCCCCAAACTCTCAGTGCTGGGTATCACTGAAACCCGAACTTCCCCCATTATACCTCCCCCCGGAAGCCCTTCACACTGACTTTGCCCCTCTCTCTCACTCACTCCACTCATCTCGCCAAACAAGCGGTGGAGTCTCATGGTTAGTCAGGATACACCGTCAGCCCCCCTTCCCCACTCTCATTTCACGTTCTCCTCCATGCCGCGATCCGATTTCCCACTCTCAGACACACCCCGCCCTTACCCCCCCACCGGCACTCTCAATCGCTTCCTCTCACACCTTTACTTCCCACTAAAACCACTCCCAACTGATGTCCCGCCTTCATAGTGGGTGCCCCCCCACATCTCACACATGTCTAAGGCCGCACACCATCGCGCCGACCTCACTTTCTGTCAACTCACTACTCAACCTTCGCAACCTTCCTGATTGCATGCACCTGTCTTTCACCCTGGTCTCCTCTGCTCCCACATTTCACCCCCCCCTGACCACTATGACCCCTCTCTTATTCACTTCACCTTCTCTGCTCCTCACCAACTCTCCCACCCCCACCCTCATGTATAACTAACCCCATGGCCCCCCTTACCTCGACGAAATCAGCATCTCGCTCCAAGCTCTCCCTCCTTCTCGAGCTCACTCGCCTGAACTTGCCTTTATCTGACTCAGTCTCCACTCCTTTGCACCCCCACCCCCACCCCGGCCTGGCCTTCCACCCTGGATCTCCACTGCCATCTTGCTGCTGAGCGCAGCAATGCCTCAGTGCTCACTCACCGATTCAGCACTTTTTTCAATGCCCACAAGGACTCTCCGCTGACTCTGGCCACTGCTCTCAACCATCCAAATTCCCTTAATGCCAGGAAAAAGTGCTTTGGCACAGTAAGAAAACATGTCTTTGCTGGCTGCACAAACCCCCCCCCCTCCCAATAGGTGATAACGTCTGAAATGTTTACTTTGACCTTAACGACAGTATAAAATGCCATGCCAGAGTAAGAAAATACACCATTGCTGTCTGCACCAAAGCCCACACCCAGATCTAGGAGCATGCCATGCACCATGTTGGTTTTACCCGTGATGCCACTAATGGTATAGTAAGCAGACCGACTGCACACATAGAGGCGAGTATGTTGGAATTGCCTTTAACACCAGTGTAAAATGTCATACCACAGTAAGAAAACATGTCATAGCTAGCTGCACAAATGCTCCCCACCCACATATGTGAGAACACTCACTCATCATGTTGGATTTACTCTAAACAAGAGAGTAACTTGCAAGCCGCAGTAAGAAACCATGTATTTGATGCCACCCCAACATGTAAGAAGAACACTCATCATGTTGGCTTCGCCCTTAAGAACGTTATAAAATGACACTCCAAAGTAAGAGAACATGCCTGTGCTGGCTGCTTGCGCCAATGCACCCCCAGGCTCGCATGCGTGCCCACATTCACACACGCAGCCATGCACCCGCACAGCTCCTCTGTCAAACATTCATACTCGAACACAGAACGTACACACTGCATTCTGACTGTCGCATGCAGTCACGCCCATACACACCACTCACACTGCACTCTCTTTTACACACATGCTTGCATACAAACCTACGTACATACACAGCTGACTTTCTCGCACACATGTATGTATGCAAATAGAAATACAAACATGCTTTATTCCCTTTCCTGTTTTCCCTCCAAATCTGAACTCAATGATGCCCCCCACCTCCTCCCCCGGCTTCCGGCTCCCGCGCGCCACACAGACAGGAAGGTTCCTGACCTGCGCAGTGCAGCTGGAGCACCTCAATATCGCCAAACACTGAGATCTAAATGTGCGGGGAGGCGCAGCAGCGCCATTTACGCACATTTAGGCCAGCGGCCCCCCGGCCTTTATCCCCAATAGACCGTGCAAGGCTGGGGAAGCAACATACACCACCTTTGCATGGTCTATTGGCATGCGTCGTAGGGATGTGACATGTAAAGGGAAACCGTAGTGGCAACTCCGTAACGGATCGGTGCCCCGTCACCCATTGCAGACAAGCCGCCCTGCTCTGCAGCATCTCGTGCACGACCTTTCACTGATCACACGCACTCACGATCCTCTCTAAGGCATGAGCGGGCTGGAGCAAACCCGCCCTAGGCCGGCTCCCTCACCACACCATGAACAAGGGCGGCGCTGTCCTGCCAGGCCACATATCCTGCTAGCAGGTGTATGATAGCAATCCGATGTCGTGTTCTTATATAGCGCTCTGGGCTGGAATCCCTCCACTTCTAACCTCTGTAATAGCAGGCGTTATTCTGACTCCCGCTGAGACTTGAAAAAAACAAACTCTCACGCCACCTGCAGATTCGCAAGGAGCCTGTAGGTGGCGGTACTGAGTAGTCCGAAAGGTTGACCTTGATAGTTGTGGTTAACGCCCACTGGCTGACACCGTTCAAGATTCTGTTTGGTGGCGAACTGATAACTTTGCCAAATGCAACATTGCATACTGCCTGCACCACAGCACCCTGTCTGCACTACAGCACCCTGTCTGCACCGTAGCACACTGCCTGCACCACAGCACCCAGGCTGCACCACAGTACCCTGCCTGCACCGCAGCACCCAGCCTGCACCGCAGTACCCTACCTGCACCGCAGCACCCTGCCTGCACCACAGCACCCAGCCTGCAGCACAGTACCCTACCTGCACCGCAGCGCCCTGCCTGCACCACAGCACCCTGCCTGCACCATAGCACCTTGCCTGTGCCGTAGCACTCTGCCTGCACCGCGGCACGCTGCCTGCACCGGAGTACCCTGCTTCAACCGGAGCACCTTGCCTGCACCGTAGCACCCTGCCTGCACTGCGGCACCCTGCCTGCACCGGAGCACCTTGCCTGCACCACAGCACCCTGCCTACACCATGGCACCCTGTCTGCACCACAGCACCCAGCATGCACCACAGCACCTTGCCTGCGCCGTAGCACCCTGCCTGCACCGGAGCACCCTGCTTGCACCGGAGCACCTTGCCTGCACCGTAGCACCCTGCCTGCACTGTGGCACCCTGCCTGCACCACAGCACCCAGGCTGCACCACAGTACCCTGCCTGCACCGCAGCACCCAGCCTGCACCACAGTACCCTGCCTGCGCCGCAGCACCCTGCCTGCACCACAGCACCCAGCCTGCAGCACAGCACCCTACCTACACCGCAGCGCCCTGCCTGCACCACAGCACCCTGCCTGCACCATAGCACCTTGCCTGTGCCGTAGCACTCTGCCTGCACCGCGGCACCCTGCCTGCACCGAGGCACCCTGCCTGCACCGCAGTAGCCTGCTTGCACCGGAGCACCTTGCCTGCACCGTAGCACCCTGCCTGCACCGCAGTAGCCTGCTTGCACCGGAGGACCTTGCCTGCACCGTAGCACCCTGCCTGCACCGCAGTACAGCCGACGACTGCCCCTGAGCTTTACATAATATTATTATTAATATATTGGCAGGTTTGCCTCTTTGTGTGGGCGTCGACCTATTATGTTATTGTTAGTGGTATTTTCATCTCTAATAAAACAATGTATGGACCCTCCTTACCATCTCGCCCTCTCGCCCCCAATGCAAGTCTTCCCTGAGTGGAACCTTCATTTCTCGGCACGTGTCCAATATTTCCCCTAATTAGCACCGATGGTATTTAATTAACTCCCAATACAGGCTTGGATGTTACTGGCTCGAGAGACATCTGTCCTCACCAGTTCCAGCTCTCTTGAGTGACAGGTCAATTCACAGGAGTCAGTGTCACGCATTAAGCGTGAGTTCTTGAGTCAAGGCCTTTCGCTGGACGTGCTCAGTCGTGGACAGTCTGTGCTTTGCAGGTAATAATAATGGCAAGTGTATTCATTTTCACATGTAGGTTTAGTTTCCAGTAGCAAAATCAGTATGTATATCTCGCGTGCGACGTGCCGTAACGGGGTCACACTCCCTCTCCCCGCCCCCCCGCACCCCCCAGTCAGCCGCCTTCTACAGGATATTTCCATAAGCACCCCTGTGTTGGTGGGGAACAGTGTGTGAACAGGTCCGGGGAGTCTGGCCTTTTCCCTCACACCACACAATGCTCTCAGGAGTTGCCCCTCTTGCAGTGTTCATGGTGCAAGCCCCACAGCACAGAGAAACATGTCTGCTAGGACCCCACAGCACTGAGAAACATGTCTGCTAGGACCCCATTCTGCTAGGACCCCACAACACTGAGAAACATGTCTGCTAGGACCCCACAGCACTGAGAAACATGTCTGCTAGGACCCCACAGCACTGAGAAACATGTCTGCTAGGAACCCACAGCACTGAGAAACATGTCTGCTAGGAACCCACAGCACTGAGAAACATGTCTGCTAGGAACCCACAGCACTGAGAAACATGTCTGATAGGAACCCACAACACCAAGAAACATGTCTGCTAGGACGCCCAGGAAACGCAGGCCTAATTCACTGCAATGCCTAACTCACCCTTAAGTATCTCAAGCCAAACCTCAGGCTGAAATTCTCAAAGCCACCAAAAGTTGCATTTTCACCCTCAGCGACCAGATCCTCCAGCCTTATAACATCCACGTCCGTAAAGTTGGGTGTGCTGGAAATGTGGCGACAGGATCTCCAACATCGGAGACATATTACTCTTAGGGAGAAAGTCTAATTCTGAGACATTATATGAGACACCCGACTGTGTTGGATTGCCCGACTGGTTCACCCACGTCCATGTCATGCTGCCAAACTGAACAGCTCACTGGCTTGGTTTCTTGAGTAACTCGCTGACGAGTGGCAGCACGGGTGTATTTTCTAAAGGATGCTCCTGCAGCCATTTTCTTTTCCAGGGAATATAGTAGTTGTTCCCTGAAGGTTCACTTAACACGGCAAGCTGACGGGCAGCGGGAAGCCGCCGCAAGGCTGGCTCTACACTGGAAGTATAGGAACCAATCCCATCACTCCAAGACTTCGATTAGACCTTAAATCCAGAAGACCTCTCTCCCCAGCCTCTCAGGTTCTTTGCTGTTTGAGCCTCGGGCCACCTTCAAAACAAAGGGGATCCCTCACCAAGCCCTACACAAAAGGGCAGAATTCCTCCAGCGCAAATTCTCCTGCTAGAGCCCAAAACACATCCTCAGGTCCACCACTCACCAGCTACTAGAAACACCTGAGGACGGGAGCAGCCGGTCTGCTCTCGGTACAAGCACCAACAATCTTCCCACCAAAATGGACTCCTTAAAGGATGACCTACTTATCCGACTCCTCCCCTTCCTGCGAAATCGTCCCTACTGACCTCAATCAAATAACATGAGAAACATCCAACCCAATGCTCAACGTCAACTACCAATATGCTACTAACTGCTCACATCCATAGAAATCTACTTAGAAGTGATGGAGTATTGATAACAATTGCAGACACAAGACCAACTCACAGCATTGACACAAATCCTCCCTCTCCGTCCTGCTGAGGCCGGGACAACGGAAGGAACCTTGACTCGTCACAAATTTCACATGACAAGCAGTAACACAGTATCTTAGGGCCTTCTCCTGTATCCCAGCTCATGTAGCTGACAAGTACCAATAATGTTCAGAGGTCAACCCTGACCGAAGAAAATGCCTTGACCTGCATCTCCTTGGACAGGCACCTTTGACGGGCAACACACATGCTATCACCATCTAATCTGCCAGCAAGTTGATACCTCACAAAACAATTGCACATTGCATAGGATTTCATTAAACAATCCTTCTCCCACAGTCCTATTTTCCCCATGCCACCTCCTCCTACAACATTTGAATATCCTTTATCTCACACACATTTTATTGGACAGTAGCTAACACAAATTGTTCTTATCATGAGCTATCGTCACTGTCTCCTGTAAAAATGTTTCAGAACTCAGGAAGCACACACCTGACTGCTCTCTGTAACATTCTATGAATTCTTGAAGTCAATTCTGTTGGGAAGGGGTACATGTAACAGGTATACATCACCTTAACATGCTTAATGTTTTACCTTGTTACAGCCAAACCCAAGTCTGCTGAATGTGCATGCAATGTGATGCATAGTTAAACATGTAATTGCAGAGCATGCAACTGCAATCAGTTGCTTCAGAAATAGATGTTGCTTCTTTAGTCATTGGTTGCTCTACCTTTTAGTGCAGTGTCCCCATAATAAGTGGTTTAGTGTCAGGCCCGAATTCACCACTCGTTCGCGCAACCACTAATTCACTGAACCCAACACAAAAACAGTTCTAAGAGCAACGTTACAGTACTAGTAATTTCTGCCAAAGTAAATGTCATTTTTCTGCAATAGTAATGTGCTGTTTGTGCTTTAGCACCTTGAAGCGTGTCTTGTGCTATATAGGATTACCAATAAGGATCTCAGACCAAATAACCGGGCAAAGAATATGGCAAAGTACTACTTTAGTCTCAATTTAATAAAGCAGGGCAAACTGGCAGATATGGAACTGATGTTCCCACACTTACAAACTAACTTGATTATACAGAGGTTTTATACCCCAATATGCGTCATCTATGATGTCATCCTACGTGGCAAACTGCAAAACATGTTGAAGGGAAGGATTGGCTAGGGGCACACATGTACCTAAGTTATACAAAGCAGTTAATACTTCATTGGCTGTCTCTTAAGACACTCATCAAACTACCACTAAATATCTATAATACTGATTATAGCAGAGAAAATGGCAGCGGATCGGTCTATGCAACATTGTATAGCATGTTGTCCCATAGGCCCTCTGATTGGTTGGCATTCCCACCCAACCTTAGACTTTCGACTTCGCAAGCACCACGTAAGGAAACTGCAACCCAGGTGCTTGAGTCACGTTAGATTACGCCCCACTTTCCCAATTAGTACATCGTCTCTCATCAGTACAACCATAAGTCAAAGTTTCCCGTCTGCAGTTGACCTTGTAGCTCGCTCTCTGTCCTGGGACATTCAAGGGAGTATAAGCACATCACTATCCTCAACTGAGGCTTAATGAATAGCCCTTGTTTTGTGACTTCTGAATCACGTGCGAGAAGACTGTAAATGTGTCCATTTCAGCCTCTTATTCACTGCCATTTGATTCAATTATGCTTGATTGATTGATATGTTATTTATAATGTGCCTGTACACCATGTGTTTCAAGGGGCAACCAGGTATGGTAGGGGGAACAAGGGAGGACAAGACAAACAATCTGAGTAGGGTCATTTAGATTGTACAAGTGTGTAGACGAGACGTGCGGAGACAATGGTACAGGGAGAAGTGCTCCCACAGCAGCAGGGCCCTGATTTAAGTGCAAGAAAGTCTGGGACTCTAAGCAGAATCGCACCCACAGTAGTGCAAGAGAGGCCAGCAGGCACGTGCAGGGGGACTGGACAGGGCGGTGGGGGCACCAAGCAGCGAGTTAGCAGAACGGTGAAGGAGGAGGGAAGGTTAGCAGGAGAGAGGAAAAGAGAAAGACGTGTAGAAAAGGTAGAAAACGTGAGTGTCATAGCTCTTCTTGGCCTCTAGAGACTTGCTCACTCTACCTTGTATGGACTTTATACCCTTGTAATCGTCCAATTCTTGGCTCTTGGGAATGTTTTCTTCTTCTTTAATCTCAGAGAAATATGTCTCACGTGCCTGAGTTATCCATCTGCCTCCCTTTGTGCTTTGCAATTATTCCTTTAAATAACATCCTTGATCCCAGGTTAACACAGACACCTCTTCATTTTGCACACAGTGCTGTTCTCCAGCATCTCCTGACTCTGCAGCCCTGGTCTGTCTCTGAAGCTGCTGCATTGAGTTTTAGGACGAGCCAGAGTCCATTTTACAATGATGCCTGTCCTAGCCACATTATATAGTCCTCTTTAGCAAGCTTCTATGTCTCTTTTCTACCTTGAGGTGCTGCGTATTTACACTTATTGATAAGCAAGTTACTTTGACTTCTTGGCATATCTGATCCCTTCATCATTTCTTACATATTTCTCTTGTCACTTCAGTTACATTGTCACTCTTAAGTATTTTCATATCGTTTCAGCATTGCTTCGCACTTCTTCTTCATGACATCACTCTGCCCTCATCAGATTTCCCTCAGCGCTCCTTGATGTCCAATGGTGTGTGCTGACATCCTTCCACTCTTTCAGTGCTAGGATGCATTGGATACGGCTGTCTGAGTGCATATCATCTCTCATACTCTCCATGCGGTATTGGGGTGATACCTGGTGCCCCACATCGCGTTCTTCTCCTGCTGTTCCAATATGGCAGCGGTGAGGGGGCGGGATTAGGGAAAATGCATCCACCTGCTCCTCTACAAGTTCATCTACAAATGTTCCTTTCCTGCAATGCACTGTTATACTGTTTTTACATTGTAATGCTGAGACTAGAGTCTGCATGAGTCCCAGAGAAACCATAGCGCTTTGAGGCCATGACGAAGGCAATTAGGCACCATACCAATATCAGAAAACACTGAGGACCGCTGTCTCTGATGCTGAAGGTGAACTTCACATAATGGCAAGTCTGGAGTTAATGACTAGACTGTCTTCACCCCCAAACAGACAGGGATGTAAACATTATACAAATAAAATGCATTCCACGTGGAATTAATTATGATTGCGGATGCCCTTCTGTCGTTTCTCTTAAGAATAACTTTTTTTCACCGCTTATTGGCTTAAAAATGCATTTTTCATGCAGAAACATTCTACTGCACACAAACATGGGGCTTTGTTGCAGATGAAGTGTAACTTGGCGCATACCAGATCTGGGAGTAACACAGTTGTTAAGTGTGTCACTTTTGAGCTTTGCATTATTTTGAAGACTCTGAAAAGGGAAGCACACCGACAGGTGGTTGTGTTGTCCCTAGCTACAGGCAGGGGATGCAGCGGGACCAGTGGTTGTGGTGTCCATAGCTACAAGCAGGCAGGGGATGCAGTGGGACCAGTGGTTGTGGTGTCTATAGCTACAGGCAGGGGATGCAGCGGGACCAGTGGTTGTGGTGTCAATAGCTACAGGCAGGGGATGCAGAGGGACTAGTGGTTGTGGTGTCCATAGCTACAAGCAGGCAGGGGATGCAGTGGGACCAGTGGTTGTGGTGTCGATAGCTACAGGCAGGGGATGCAGAGGGAACAGTCGTTGTGGTGTCCATAGCTACAGGCAGGGGATGCAGAGGGACCAGTGGTTGTGGTGTCCATAGCTACAAGCAGGCAGGGGATGCAGTGGGACCAGTGGTTGTGGTGTTGATAGTTACAGGCAGGGGATGCAGAGGGAACAGTCGTTGTGGTGTCCATAGCTACAGGCAGGGGATGCCGAGGGACCAGTGGTTGTGGTGTCCCTAGCTACAGGCAGGATATGCCGAGGGAACAGTGGTTGTGGTGTCCCTAGCTACAGGCAGGGGATGCAGAGGGACCAGTGGTTGTGGTGTCGATAGCTACAGGCAGGGGATGCAGAGGGAACAGTCGTTGTGGTGTCCCTAGCTACAGGCAGGCAGGGGATGCAGTGGGACCAGTGGTTGTGGTGTCGATAGCTACAGGCAGGGGATGCAGAGGGACCAGTGGTTGTGATGTCGATTCGATAGCCACAGGCAGGGGATGCAGAGGGACCAGTGGTTGTGGTGTCCCTAACTACAGGCAGGGGATGCGGAGGGACCATTGGTTGTGGTGTCCCTAGCTACAGGCAGGCAGGGGATGCAGAGGGACCAGTTGTTGTGGTGACCCTAGCTACAGGCCGGGGATGCAGAGGGACCAGTTGTTGTGGTGTCCCTAGCTACAGGCAGGGGATGCAGAGGGACCAGTGGTTGTGGTGTCGATAGCTACAGGCAGGGCATGCAGAGGGACCGGTGGTTGCGGTGTCCCTAGCTACAGGCAGGGGATGCAGAGGGACCAGTGGTTGTGGTGTCGATAGCTACAGGCAGGGGAAGCAGAGGAACCAGTTGTTGTTTTATCACTAGCTACAGGCAGGGGATGCAGAGGGACCAGTTGTTGTGGTATCACTAGCTACAGGCAGGGGATGCAGAGGGACCAGTAGTTGTGGTGTCCCTAGCTACAGGCAGGGGATGCAGAGGGACCAGTTGTTGTGGTGTCACTAGCTACAGGCAGGGGATGCAGAGGGACCAGTGGTTGTGGTGCAGTGGGACCAGTGGTTGTGGTGTCCCTAGCTACAGGCAGGTGATGCCGAGGGACCAGTGGTTGTGGTGTCACTAGCTACAGGCAGGGGATGCAGAGGGACCAGTGGTTGCGGTGTCGATAGCTACAGGCAGGGGATGCAGAGGGACCAGTGGTTGTCGTGTCCATAGCTACAGGCAGGGGATGCAGAGGGACCAGTGGTTGCGGTATCACTAGCTACAGGCAGGGGATGCAGAGGGACAAGTGGTTGTGGTGTCGATAGCTACAGGCAGGGGATGCAGTGGGACCAGTGGTTGTGGTGTCCCTAGCTACAGGCAGGGGATGCAGAGGGACCAGTGGTTGTGGTATCACTAGCTACAGGCAGGGGATGCAGAGGGACCAGTGGTTGTGGTGTCGATAGCTACAGGCAGGGGATGCAGAGGGACCAGTGGTTGTGGTGTCCATAGCTACCGGCAGGGGATGCAGAGGGACCAGTGGTTGTGGCATCACTAGCTACAGGCAGGGGAGGCAGAGGGACCAGTGGTTGTGGTGTCCATAGCTACCGGAAGGAGATGCAGAGGGACCAGTGGTTGTGGTGTCCCTAGCTACAGGCAGGGGATGCAGAGGGACCAGTGGTTGTGGTATCACTAGCTACAGGCAGGGGATGCAGAGGGACCAGTGGTTGTGGTATCACTAGCTACAGGCAGGGGTTGCAGAGGGACCAGTGGTTGTGGTGTCGATAGCTACAGGCAGGGGATGCAGTGGGACCAGTGGTTGTGGTGTGCCTAGCTACAGGCAGGGGATGCAGAGGGACCCGTGGTTGTGGTGTGGTTGTGGTGTCCCTAGCTACAGGCAGGGGATGCAGAGGGACTAGTGGTTGTGGTGTCCCTAGCTACATGCAGGGGATGCAGAGGGACCAGTGGTTGTGGTGTTGATAGCTACAGGCAGGGGATGCAGTGGGACCAGTGGTTGTGGTGTCCCTAGCTACATGCAGGGGATGCAGAGGGACCAGTGGTTGTGGTGTCACTAGCTACAGGCAGGGGATGCAGAGGGACCAGTGGTTGCTGGTGTCAATAGCTACAGGCAGGGGATGCAGTGGGACCAGTGGTTGTGGTGTCCCTAGCTACAGGCAGGGGATGCAGAGGGACCAGTGGTTGTGGTGTCTATAGCTACAGGCGGGGGATGCAGTGGGACCAGTGGGTGTGGTGTCCCTAGCTACATGCATGGGGATGCAGAGGGACCAGTGGTTGTGGTGTCGATAGCTACAGGCAGGGGATGCAGTGGGACCAGTGGTGGTGGTGTCCCTAGCTACAGGCAGGGGATGCAGAGGGACCAGTGGTTGTGGTGTCCCTAGCTACAGGCAGGGGATGCAGTGGGACCAGTGGTTGTGGTGTCCCTAGCTACAGGCAGGGGATGCAGAGGGACCAGTGGTTGTGGTATCACTAGCTACAGGCAGGGGATGCAGAGGGACCCGTGGTTGTGGTGTCGATAGCTACAGACAGGGGATGCAGTGGGAGCAGAGGTTGTGGTGTCCCTAGCTACAGGCAGGGAATGGAGAGGGACCAGTGGTTGTGGTATCACTAGCTACAGGCAGGGGATGCAGAGGGACCAGTGGTTGTGGTGTCGATAGCTACAGGCAGGGGATGCAGAGGGACCAGTGGTTGTGGTGTCAATAGCTACAGGCAGGGGATGCAGTGGGACCAGTGGTTGTGGTGTCCCTAGCTACAGGCAGGGGATGCAGTGGGACCAGTGGTTGTGGTGTCCCTAGCTACAGGCAGGAGATGCAGAGGGACCAGTGGTTGTGGTGTCCCTAGCTACAGGCAGGGAATCGAGAGGGACCAGTGGTTGTGGTATCACTAGCTACAGGCAGGGGATGCAGAGGGACCAGTGGTTGTGGTGTCGATAGCTACAGGCAGGGGATGCAGAGGGACCAGTGGTTGTGGTGTCGATAGCTACAGGCAGGGGATGCAATGGGACCAGTGGTTGTGGTGTCCCTAGCTACAGGCAGGGGATGCAGTGGGACCAGTGGTTGTCGTGTCGATAGTTACAGGCAGGGGATGCAGAGGGACCAGTGGTTAAGTTGTCCCTAGCTACAGGCAGGGGATGCAGAGGGACCAGTGGTTGTGGTATCACTAGCTACAGGCAGGGGATGCAGTGGGACCAGTGGTTGTGGTATCACTAGCTGCAGGCAGGGGATGCAGTGGGACCAGTGGTTGTCGTGTCGATAGCTACAGGCAGGGGATGCAGAGGGACCAGTGGTTAAGTTGTCCCTAGCTACAGGCAGGGGATGCAGAGGGACCAGTGGTTGTGGTGTCCAAAGCTACAGGCAGGGGATGCAGAGGGACCAGTGGTTGTGGTGTCCATAGCTACAGGCAGGGGATGCAGAGGGACCAGTGGTTGTGGTGTCCATAGCAACAGGCAGGGGATGCAGAGGGACCAGTGGTTGTGGTGTCCCTAGCGGCAGGCAGGGGATGCAGAGGGACCTGTGAAAGTGCACCAGGGCTCTATTTTCGCATCAAACTCCAGCTTAAACTGACCCGCAGTAGTGGCACACTTGTGCAGGAGCTGCATGGTCGCCGCAATATAGCCTTATAAACCGAAGGAGCAGTCATTATCGCAGGATAACGACCCACAAAGCTAGGGAAGTGCCATTATCCCAAGCGATAATGACCCCTGCTGAGGTCTATAAGTCTATTAGCACATATAGGTATCAGTAATGTGTGTTTTGGTGGTGAAGTAACAACATGACTTTAATAGTGAGTAATGTACATACACAATCTGAGTTAGTAAAGTAAGTGTGGTTTTATTTTGTAGTTTTTAAATAGAAAGCTTGCCTTCATAATTGAACTATTTTAGTTGCATACTTGATGACACTGGAGTGGGTTGAACATGCATTAGGTGTCATGCAACAGTAAACGGCTCATCTGTAAGAAAGAGAAAACACACCCCGTGTTTTAGTTTTCTCTCTGGTCTGTTGAATAGAATGTTGCCAGGAATAACAGGTCACCACAGAAAAGAAGCGTTTTGCTGAACGAAACCTTGCCTGGAACGTGCATTGTGGTTTCCCTGTCTGCTTTTGTCTGGATGGTGAGAATGCAGTCGATACCAGTAGTTATTGACTGCGCTGTGAACATTCTGCTTGGTTTTCAGAAGGTGAATCCTGATCTGCACGTGCAGATTCCAGTTCTGGCAGGAATGCGAGGCTGCCCTGAATTTCCTGGTCTTTGGCTTCAGTCTGCACTGCAAGCAGCCAGCAGGCAGGACTCAAGACGGCAGAGCCTGGAGAGTGACAGCCGGGAGACGTGGCTCGGAATGAGGAGAAAGGAAATCACTCATCCTGCAGCACGTGTTTCATGGCAGCTCACTGAAGGTGGAGGCAATACCCCAGGGCGATGTGAGGAATGGAGCAGAGGAGAGTGATGGCTCCAGGCAGGAGTTCATTCCTAACTCTAAAGTGTACTAAGAGAAACTAAAGCCGAAGCATAGGACATTGTTTATAGTCGTATAATAAACCAACAACAGAAAGAGGGCTTTTAGGTTAGAAGGAAGTCTTAAAAGGACTACTGTTGTGCAGGATAGCTCAGGGAGTTAAGTCCTGACAACTGACATTTACAGTGGGATACAGGCAGGGCAGGCCTTAGAAGCTGCTGTACCCTGGGCAGCAAATCAAAAAGGTGGCACCCCTCCCCCCACGCGTCCCTATTCATGGGGCAGGGGTGGGGGGGCACAGCAGTTTTCAATAGGCATGGCAGGCACCCTATAGTTATCAGATAAGCTCTGCTCCTGAGAGCGGAGTGCATTTAATTTCAATGGGGTGCCTGCCAGACCTTCTCCCACCACGCCAGCTCGGGAGAGACCTTGAAAGACTAGTGGGGCGTTAGTCTTTGTTCAAGGAGAGCGAGTGTTAGCAGATAAGACTGGTTCCAGCTGACGAGATTCTTTCAACGTGCAGAATTGGGACATTGTACAGGCTTGATCTCCTTAAGCGAGAACGATGTGAGACTGGGAGAACTTCTGTGGTCGCGTGAAATCCCTTTCCATCTCAAGGAATTATTTCCCCAGTGTGTGAGTAACCGCCAAATCCAACAGAATGGGTTACGTGAACAAATAAGATCCCGCAAACAAATAATTATCTGTCCTGATGAAGGCCCACCAGAATACGCAACAAGATGATCGCGTGGATATGCGAATCACCACCATAAGGGCCGAAACACCCTGTGTCGACGCAATTTCATAAGAAACTTCCGTACTGAGATAAAAAGGATGCTCATACATCCACTCGTTTCTAGCAGTTGGGCGATGCTTTCAACATCCACTGACGCCATCTAGACATGCTAGAAACTGGTAACATTGAATCCTACTAGATGCACCAAATAGTGGCGGCCCATGTATACACACATGACAAGTATGTGATGGATAATCAAAATATAGCCACTGCATATCAAGCACCCCCAATACTAGCCCCACACTGGATTACTATGTCCCGCTGAGTTGGGGTTTAGTCCTGTGTCACATGAGAACAATAAGACACGCCTTTTTACTTGTTTGTTAGATGTATGTGAATTTGGTTATTGGTATCATGTATGGCAGTAATTATGTAAGATGAAATGTAATAAATACACCTTTTTTAATAGAAAAAAGGTAAGCAAGGCGTTGTGCAGTTTTTATTCCACATCTGCACAAAGGTTAGAGGCCACACTAGGTCTGGACACACGAGGGTGGGGTTGCTATATACTACGCTATATACTCCTTTCTAGTGTAATAAGTATTAGTATTACTGCCCTCCATGAGGGTACCTCAGTGAGCTAATTCCCCACATCTACATTTCGCCTGCTAATATGTCGTTTCCCCACTCATGAGTATAAGCTCCCCACCCCCCCGTAACAATAATTTAGGGGACCACCCTTGTTTTCTCCAGGTGCAGTGGTAGTGGCAGCAGTTGCTGAAGTAGCGTCTGGGGCAGTACGCTACTGCTGATACAGTGTGTTCGGATTCTTGAGGCATACTGAACGCTCTGGAAAATGAGTACCCGAGGCGGGGAGCCAACCAATCAGGTTGCTCGAGTCACGGCTGAATCCCACAATCCAAACATGCATTGTTAGCAGCCTGGTCCTGAAGGCTGCTCCCACACCCCACCATCTTCCCCTCACCCTTCATCCCCTCGGGTCACCGTTTCCTTCCCTCTGCATGCGCTTACCCCACTTACCTGATTCCTTCAGTGGTGGCACAAGTGCTGCTCCAGCCCCCGGGCCACCATGGAAATGGAAGAGGGGCTCTGCATGGAGTCACACCTTCCAGCTCCATAGCGGCCATCTTTAGTACGTTTCTTGTATAAAGCGCGTCTCGTTCATTCATTCAAAATACATTGCTGTCAGCACCCCGGGTTTCAGAATTGAAAACCGGGGGTGCTAATAGCAGTAACACACCATCCGGCGGGGTTTGCTATGGCATACATCTTGCACCCTGCGACGTTACCACCCGATATTTATTGCTATATTAGCTCCCCTATATGAGGGATCTGCCAGCCAGGTTCCTCAGAATGCGGGCTGAATGCTACAGCAAAGGTTCACATTCTGAACAAGCTGTTGGTTGCTCTGGCAGTGCCACCCATAGGGAATAATACCACAACTGAGCCCCCAGAACTGCGACTGCCGAAAAAGCAGACTATTTTTTTCCCGACCCCCTTTTTGACCACATGTGGGAGGGGGGTATGGTATATAATACAATTTAGTCTGGCTGCAGGGGGACTCCTCAGGCATATATGTGTGGAGTAAATAAATGTGGTCGAAGTAAAATAAAATAAAAAGTCGGCATTTTCGAGGTCGCATTAATGGGGGTCTCAGTAATGACATAGACTCACCCATAGCTGCTTCCTTTGCTCAGCACCTCCCGCCACCGCTCTCCTTGATTTTAAAGGTGGTCACTAACCTGCCTCCTCCAGTAGTTCTCTGCTAGATCAGCATCGCTACCATTGGTCACGGGCTCGCCATCGAACTGAAAAAGGCATTCAGCGTAGAGTGCCCTTTGCTATTCTTATAGCGGCCATCTTTGTTGCAAAAATATACACTACATTAAGGAAAGAATATTTTTCATGTGCCCTCACCAGCCCTGCATTATTGCAGTCGGAGAGAGGTATACCAACTGAATGCTCAGGTATTTTTAGGAACTGTCACGTTTAGTGGTGAGGTGTTGAAAGGGGGACAGCAGGGCCTTACCATGCACATACAGCCCTCTGCTGAAGGCATTACTACCATTGATACCTGGGACGGGGGGTGCGGGGAGTGCTGCATCTCCATTTTATGATACCTGGTGAACAGCTTGAGCAGCTGCCTCAGTGATGGCAAAAGACCGCCAGGGCATGTGACAGGACAGCCATTGACAGCTCTCTACCTTTACCAGAATGTAGAAAGCCATGCAGACCAGGAGTGATGCCATCACTCCCGAGCATGCGCTCTACGAGGCCTGTGTGCAATTAGAAAGCCATGCAGCCCAGGGGTGATGTCATCGCTCCCGAGCATGCGCACTACGAAGCCTGTGTGCAATTAGAAAGCCATGCAGCCCAGGGGTGATGTCATCGCTCCCGAGCATGCGCACTACGAAGCCTGTGTGCAATTAGAAAGCCATGCAGCCCAGGAGTGATGCCATCGCTCCCGAGCATGCGCTCTACGAGGCCTGTGTGCAATTAGAAAGCCATGCAGCCCAGGGGTGATGCCATCGCTCCCGAGCATGCGCACTACGAGGCCTGTGTGCAATTAGAAAGCCATGCAGCCCAGGGGTGATGTCATCGCTCCCGAGCATGCGCACTACGAGGCCTGTGTGCAATTAGAAAGACATGCAGCCCAGGGGTGATGTCATCGCTCCCGAGCATGCGCACTACGAAGCCAGTGTGCAACTAGAAAGCCATGCAGCCCAGGGGTGATGTCATCGCTCCCGAGCATGCGCACTACGAAGCCAGTGTGCAACTAGAAAGCCATGCAGCCCAGGGGTGATGTCATCGCTCCCGAGCATGCGCACTACGAAGCCAGTGTGCAACTAGAAAGCCATGCAGCCCAGGGGTGATGTCATCGCTCCCGAGCATGCGCACTACGAAGCCAGTGTGCAACTAGAAAGCCATGCAGCCCAGGGGTGATGTCATCGCTCCAGATCATGCGCACTACGAGGCCTGTGTGCAATTAGAAAGCCATGCAGCCCAGGGGTGATGTCATCGCTCCCGTGCATGCGCACTACGATGCCTGTGTGCAACTAGAAAGCCATGCAGCCCAGGAGTGATGTCATCGCTCCCGAGCATGGGCACTACGAGGCCTGTGTGCAATTAGAAAGCCATGCAGCCCAGGGGTGATGTCATCGCTCCTGTGCATGCGTACTACGAGGCCTGTGTGCAACTAGAAAGCCAGGCAGCCCAGGGGTGATGTCATCGCTCCCGAGCATGCGGAATAAACCTAGGACCCCTCCTTGAACTAGGCTTTATACAACTCATATCAGGACCCACCTACTGCAAAGGCAGAACCCTCAGCTGGGTGGCTAACCGAAACTGCAATTTGAATATACTCTCAAATACTCCATGTGCCTCGTCTGACCACCACATCATCCACTTCGAGCTAGAATCCTCACATCACACCTTCCCCGGGTCTGCCCAAGCACCCCCGGCATCAACCAGGAACAATAAGTCCATCACACTAGAGCCCCTCTGCCCCCTCATCCTGCCCATCATCAAACCCCCTCTCTCCACTGATCTAGACCCAGCAACTTAAGTTAACACATTTAATAAGAATCTACTGCTGGCACTAGACCAAATAGCCCCCCTCAAAACCAGAAAAGCCATAAAAACCTGGTCACCTCTACAAATGGCTCACCCCAGAATTGAAAGCATTGAGGAAATTCAAAAGATCCTTTAAAGCGAAGTGGCTAAAAAAAAACATCTCCTAAAAACAAGGTTCTCTTCAAGACAGCTGCCGCCACCTACAAAAAAGCCATTATCAAAACCAAAGGCGACACTTTCAATAGTAGAATACAAAATGCCAGCTCTAATGTGAAAGAACTCTTACCGATCCTCGGGGAAATGGAATCACCTATACCTCCCCAATCCATTTGTGACAAAGACGCCACCTGGTGTGCCAATATCCAGAAGGCACTACCGGACAAAATAGCTCTACTCCAGACCAAAATAGAAACCAAAAGAACTCTCCTAGCCTCTAAAGGCACAACCAATTCCAACCACAATCCGTGCCCTGACAACACAGATCTATTTGAATTCTCCCTGGTCACCATCTCTCAGGTATAATCCATAAATGCCAACCTCAAACCCTTTAAATGCCAAGGGGAAATTTGTCCAGCCTCCATCATCAAAGAACGAGCCAAAGACTTTGCCCCTTTGATTACCCCACTCATCAACACCTCATTCGCTTCATGCACTGTAACCAAGAATCTCAAAGACGCTTGGGTCAAACCTTGTATCAAGAAACCCACATTAGACCATAACATTCCCACAAACAACCGCCCTATCACCACCTTCCCTTTCCTGCCAAAAATCCTTGATAAAGCAGCACATATTCAAATCCAGAACCACCTCGAAACTCACAACCTCCTAGGCCTCTGCCAATCAGACTTCAGACCTAGACACAGCACCGGGACAGCCCTTCTAGATCTGAAGCTCCAAATGGATGAGGCCAAAAACAAAGGCCACCCCTCCCTCCTCTAACTCCTGGACCTCTCTGCGGCCTTCGACTTAGTCAAGCACAGCATCTTAACCTCACACCTAACCACATCAGCCTTCTTCTCACCCAACGCAGCCAAATGGATCCAATCTTTCCTAGCTGAAAGATCCATGAGGGTCTTTTCTGACACTGCCTCAGCAGACCCTTCGCCCATCACCTGTGGAATTCCCCAAGGCTCATGCGTCTCCCCCACTCTGTATAACATCTTTACTAAGATGTTATTCGACCTCCTAGATGACATTAAAGTCCCATATACCAACTACGCAGATGATACTCAGATCCTCATCGTACTCTCAGGCTCCTACGAGTATGACTCCTTTCGCCTAAATGAAATCTACAGCAAAATCCAAGAGTGGATGGCCAAGCATGGGCTTTGTCTCAATGATGACAAAACCAAGCTCCTACTCATTGGCTCCAGACAACGCCTAAACAAACTCAACCCACAATATAACTCATTCAATATAGATGGAAATATCATCAAGGTCTCCAATAATGCTAAAACATTAGGGGTCTACCTCGACTCCACCCTGTCACTCTTAAGACAGGTTAATGCCACAGCCTCTTCATCGGCCGACACCACTAAACTAATAACTGCCTGTAGACCTTTCGTATCCACACAAAGCTGTATCATACTAGCTCGAGCTTTGATAGTATAAACACTTGACTACTGTAACTAACTCTATCTAGACACCAGTAAGCAAAACCTCCACAAAATCCAAATCCTGCACAATAACGCTCTCAGAGCAGCCCTCAATATTCCACGCTCCGACCACATTTCCTAAGCCAGACAGATGGCCAAATGGCTCCCCATAAAAGACAGAATAACTTTCTGAACGCTCATGATCACCCACAAATGTCTCAACAATACCACCCCTAAATATCTGGGCGATAAATTCTGCATAAAGACCACATCGAGGCCTGCCAGAGCCAACTATGCCCACTGCCTTAGCATTCCCAAATTTAGACTCCAAAAATCAACGGAACCAGTTTCCCAGTTCTAGCTGCTAAAAGATGGAACTGCCAGCCTCCTGCGCTTAGAGATGAACATTCTTGCCCAGCATTCTGCTTCAAAGTCAAAACCTGGCTCTTCTCCTTGACCCCCCCTTCCTAATGAACATCTAAGTAACTGCACACTGTGTGTATATTTTGTAAAAATGTCTACTACAGCTTTCTCGCTGTCTGCAACATGTGAATCCTTGTATTTTATTGTAACTTCCTATACTATGTACACTGTCATTTCTATATTCTTGTATATCATGTCCATGCTCTCTTGCTATTTGTTTTTATACCATGTATGTAACAAGTTCTACAAATCTAGCGCCTAGCTACCTCAGGGTTCAGTGCGATATATCAGCAAATAAAATAAACAAACCAAGCTACGAGGCCTGTGTGCAACTAGAAAGCCATGCAGCCCAGGAGTGAGGTCATCGCTCCCGAGCATGCGCACTACCAGGGCTATATGCAACTAGAAAGCCATGCAGCCCAGGAGTGAGGTCATCGCTCCCGAGCATGCGCACTACCAGGGCTATATGCAACTAGAAAGCCATGCATCCCAGGGGCGAGGTCATCGCTCCCGAGCATGCGCACTACCAGGGCTATATGCAACTAGAAAGCCATGCAGCCCAGGGGCGAGGTCATCGCTCCCGAGCATGCGCACTACCAGGGCTATATGCAACTAGAAAGCCATGCAGCCCAGGGGCGAGGTCATCGCTCCCGAGCATGCGCACTACCAGGGCTATATGCAACTAGAAATCCATGCAGCCCAGGGGTGAGGTCATTGCTCTCGAGCATGCGCACTACCAGGGCTATATGCAACTAGAAAGCCATGCAGCCCAGGGGTGAGGTCATCGCTCCCGAGCATGCGCACTACCAGGGCTATATGCAACTAGAAAGCCATGCAGCCCAGGGGTGAAGTCATCGCTCCCAGGCATGTGCACTACCAGGGCTATATGCAACTAGAAAGCCATGCAGCCCGGGGTGATGTCATCGCTCCCGAGCATGCGCACTACCAGGGCTATATGCAACTAGAAAGCCATGCAGCCCACAGGTGAGGTCATCGCTCCTGAGCATGCGCACTACCAGGGCTATATACAACTAGAAAGCCATGCAGCCCAGGGGTGAGATCATCGCTCCCGAGCATGCGCCCTACCAGGGCTATATGCAACTAGAAAGCCATGCAGCCCAGGGGTGAGATCATCGCTCCCGAGCATGCGCACTACCTGGGCTATAGGCAACTAGAAAGCCATGCAGCCCAGGAGTGAGGTCATCGCTCCCGAGCATGCGCCCTACCAGGGCTATATGCAACTAGAAAGCCATGCAGCCCAGGGGTGAGATCATCGCTCCCGAGCATGCGCACTACCTGGGCTATAGGCAACTAGAAAGCCATGCAGCCCAGGGGTGATGTCATCGCTCCCGAGCATGCGCACTACCAGGGCTATATGCAACTAGAAAGCCACGCAGCCCACAGGTGAGGTCATCGCTCCAGAGCATGCGCCCTACCAGGGCTATATGCAACTAGAAAGCCATGCAGCCCAGGGGTGTTGTCATCACTCCCGAGCATGCGCACTACCAGGGCTATATGCAACTAGAAAGCCATGCAGCCCAGTGGTGATGTCATCGCTCCCGAGCATGCGCACTACCAGGGCTATATGCAACTAGAAAGCCATGCCGCCCAGGGGTGAGGTCATCGCTCCCGAGCATGCGCACAACCAGGGCTATATGCAACTAGAAAGCCAAGCAGCCCACAGGTGAGGTCATCGCTCCCGGGCATGCGCACTACCAGGGCTATATGCAACTAGAAAGCCATGCAGCCCACAGGTGAGGTCATCGCTCCCAAGCATGCGCACTACCAGGGCTATATACAACTAGAAAGCCATGCAGCCCAGGGGTAAGGTCATCGCTCCCGAGCATGCGCACTACCAGGGCTATATGCAACTAGAAAGCCATGCAGCCCACAGGTGAGGTCATCGCTCCCGAGCATGCGCACTACCAGGGCTATAGGTAACTAGAAAGCCATGCAGCCCAGGAGTGAGGTCATCGCTCCCGAGCATGCGCCCTACCAGGGCTATATGCAACTAGAAAGCCATGCAGCCCAGGGGTGATGTCGTCGCTCCCGAGCATGCGCACTACCAGGGCTATATGCAACTAGAAAGCCATACAGCCCAGGGGTGAGGTCGTCGCTCCCGAGCATGCGCACTACCAGGGCTATATGCAACTAGAAAGCCATGCAGCCCAGGGGTGAGGTCATCGCTCCCGAGCATGCGCACTACCAGGGCTATATGCAACTAGAAAGCCATGCAGCCCAGTGGTGATGTCATCGCTCCCGAGCATGCGCACTACCAGGGCTATATGCAACTAGAAAGCCATGCAGCCCAGGGGTGAGGTCGTCGCTCCCGAGCATGCGCACTACCGGGGCTATATGCAACTAGAAAGCCATGCAGCCCAGGGGTGAGGTCGTCGCTCCCGAGCATGCGCACTACCAGGGCTATATGCAACTAGAAAGTCATGCAGCCCAGTGGTGATGTCATCGCTCCCGAGCATGCGCACTACCAGGGCTATATGCAACTAGAAAGCCATGCAGCCCAGGGGTGAGGTCGTCGCTCCCGAGCATGCGCACTACCAGGGCTATATGCAACTAGAAAGCCATACAGCCCAGGGGTGAGGCCGTCGCTCCCGAGCATGCGCACTACCAGGGCTATATGCAACTAGAAAGCCATGCAGCCCAGGGGTGAGGTCATCGCTCCCGAGCATGCGCACTACCAGGGCTATATGCAACTAGAAAGCCCTGCATCCCAGGAGTGAGGTCATCGCTCCCGAGCATGCGCCCTACCAGGGCTATATGCAACTAGAAAGCCATGCAGCCCAGGGGTGTTGTCATCACTCCCGAGCATGCGCACTACCAGGGCTATATGCAACTAGAAAGCCATGCAGCCCAGGGGTGAGGTCATCGCTCCCGAGCATGCGCACTACCAGGGCTATATGCAACTAGAAAGCCCTGCAGCCCAGGGGCGAGGTCATCGCTCCCGAACAGGCGCGCTACCAGGGCTATATGCAACAAGAAAGCCATGCAGCCCAGGGGCGAGGTCATCGCTCCCGAGCATGCGCACTACCAGGGCTATATGCAACTAGAAAGCCATGCAGCCCAGGGGCGAGGTCATCGCTCCCGAGCATGCGCACTACCAGGGCTATATGCAACTAGAAATCCATGCAGCCCGGGGGCGAAGTCATCGCTCCCGAGCATGCGCACTACCAGGGCTATAGGCAACTAGAAAGCCATGCAGCCCAGGGGCCAGGTCATGCTCCCGAGCATGCACACTATGAAGCCAGCGTGCAATTAGAAAGCCATGCAGCCCAGGGGTGATGTCATCGCTCCCGAGCATGCGCACTGCCAGGGCTATATGCAACTAGAAAGCCATGCAGCCCAGGGGTGATGTCATCGCTCCCGAGCATGCGCACTACCAGGGCTATATGCAACTAGAAAGCCATGCAGCCCAGGAGTGAGGTCATCGCTCCCGAGCATGCGCACTACCAGGGCTATATGCAACTAGAAAGCCATGCAGCCCAGGGGTGATGTCATCGCTCCCGAGCATGCGCACTGCCAGGGCTATATGCAACTAGAAAGCCATGCAGCCCAGAGGTGAGGTCATCGCTCCCGAGCATGCACACTACCAGGGCTATATGCAACTAGAAAGCCATGCAGCCCAGGGGTGATGTCATCGCTCCCGAGCATGCGCACTACTATGGCTATATGCAACTAGAAAGCCATGCAGCCCAGGAGTGAGGCCATCGCTCCCGAGCATGCGCACTAATAGGGCTATATGTAACTAGAAAGCCATGCAGCCCAGGGGTGATGTCATCGCTCCCGAGCATGCGCACTACCAGGGCTAAATGCAACTAGAAAGCCATGCAGCCCAGGAGTGAGGTCATCGCTCCCGAGCATGCGCACTGCCAGGGCTATATGCAACTAGAAATCCATGCAGCCCAGGGGTGATGTCATCGCTCCCGAGCATGCGCACTGCCAGGGCTATATGAAACTAGAAAGCCATGCAGCCCAGAGGTGATGTCATCGCTCCCGAGCATGCGCACTATGAGGGCCGCATGCAACTGCTGCTCATGGGGGCCCCAGCTTCACTCTGCCATTGGGATAGGACGGGAAATTAGAAGGGGGGGGCATTTGCAAGGGTGCAAATCTGCCTGGTGATGCATGAGAACTCACTGGCCTCTGGGCACCCCTCTCAGCCCCCCCAATCACAAGGGACTCACTTAGGCTGCAGTGGCTAAGATGACAGTTGAGAGCCTCACAGTGAGCCCTTTGTATCAGTCTAGGCCACCTTATACTGGAGCCCTGTCGCGAGAGCTCACTGGCGCCTCGCTGAGGCGGCGATGCCATGTTTGTACGCTCAGCACTGCTTGGTGGCAGGACACTCCTATCTCCTTTCTGCCCTGGTAGATGCCAGTTCCCCCATGTCATTATTAGACCTAATTTGATGCCCCTCTGCTGAACCTGTGTCCCACCAGGTGTCACCAGAGCTAGTAGGTTAAAGGTCATACTGCACCTTCAATAAGGGGGCATTCTCCCTGATCTCATTCAAATTAAGATGGGGTGTGCGTACACTGAACCACTTCCTGCTCTTTTGCTCTGTTTTCTTTAAAGTCTTCTTTTTGTCAGAGTATTCAGTACTCGTCCTTCTTTCCCTCATGTAAGAAAAGGTAGCCAGGTACCTCGTCAAAATTGCCTATAGCATAGCAGCCACACAAACAGCAAAGAACACAACACACGGGACCCAAAGTGCCAACTCACTTTTGCTGCTTGGTTCCTCTCCCCCCCCACACTCCATCCTTCGCCCTCTATCACTCACACTCACTTTCCCACTTCTTCATCACTCCCACTGGGGTCTTCCAAAGCTGGCCTTCGCCATCTCTGCTAAATGCACCCTCCCTGTTGTGTTCCTTGGTGCACATTAGTGTCTCACACTAGCGCCATCTGTTAACACAACAAGACAACTGGATTGGAGGAGGAGACAAGGGAAGTCTCTGGTGAGATTAGTGCTAATCTGAGAACCGAGTGCACCTTCTGCCAGCCTCCCTCTGCAGTCTCTTCCTTGAAAGAGATGTAACCGGTATTTGCATAGGATAGGAAAGTGCCCCTTTAGAAGGTGAAGGGTGACCCTGGTGGCAAGGTAACCTGCATAGTAGAGGTGATGTGTGTGCTCCTCCTGGAGGAACCCCAACCTCTCAGGCTTGTGTCTGGGACAGCCTGCTGAGGCCCCACTCTGGAGGTGAGTCGCACACGCACTTACCTTCCGCTCGCTGTCCCTCATTCTGACATAGAAAGCTGTGCAGAAGGGACCCTCTGTGAAGGCAGGATTCGATTCTCCAAGAGCAGGCCATTAATTCGATCCTAACTTGTGCTGCTCCTGGAGGTGGCAGCGCCGGGCACTTCATTAGTGACCCGGCATTAGACCAGGGCCCTTTGCGTTCTCGCTCCTGCCAGCCGGAGGTGGCAGCGCCGGGCACTTCATTAGTGACCCGGCATTAGAACAGGGCCCTTTGCGTTCTCGCTCCTGCCAGCTATTTTTGAAAGTGCAAGACTGGCCGATTTGCTAATAATGAGCTATTTATTATTTAAGTCAGAGGGGTGGAGGCTCAAGCACTTGATAATAGGTGCTGGAACCCCGCCGGCCACCCACTGCAAAAGGGCCCCTTGGCTCTGCTTATCGCTCGATAATGCCTAGGCCAGGTGCCACTCCCTGCCCGCAATACACCCTACGTGGCGTAAAGCGATACGAGTCCTCTTTCAGGATATGGCGCTGATGGTCACTGATGGGAGCTTTTGAATATGCTCTTTACAGGGGGGCATTTGAGGAGACAGACTGCAAGCACATGAGCGGCAGAGTGACAGCTAGATAGCTAGATGAGAGGGCGAGAGAGAACGTGAGACTGACTGAGAGAGAAAAGGAGAAGGGGTAGAGAAGGAGGGAAAGAGAGGACGCGAGACACACAGGCTGGTGCGAAGTTAACACCTTAGTCAAGCGGATATATATTTTCAGCTGCTAGCTCTGCACACCAGGCCGGTCCCTGCCTCATGTACTGATAATAACCCTGAAACAGACCCCCCCATTGGAAGGAAGAGTGGACCATGTATGGCAGTGTATGAAAATGAAGTGAGCGTAGAGCCCTTTGGGTATCGTGCATGCAATGCAATGCATGGGATGCAGGATAACTCTGACATTAATAATCTTACCAACTAAGGAAGATGGCAACGTTTGCTGTTGTATTATCAATTGTCTAAAACAGGGAGTTACAACGGACATCAAGGGACGTTTGCTCGAGTTCTCAGTAAATTTCACATAAACACACATTTATATACAAAAGAATCGTCATACGTGACGTCATACAGCGTGGAAAATGAGAAAAACCTACAAAGGGTTGTGATAGGCTCAAGGGCAACATTTAAGTATACTTTGTATAGGGGGTGGGATTGTGATAGATATCTGGTAGGTGGACAACTTATCTGTACCTCTAAAACATGTCATCTTCAACACTATTAAGTACACATATATCATTGGCTCTTAAACTATAAGGCCCTTTGTTATATGGTCCCCTACAATTGGTTGGCACACTCCTGCCATGTCTGGAACATTTGGTTCACTTAGCAGCATGTAAACTCATATCCAGGTGCCAGGGGGTGGACTGGACTGTACCTCCCCCACCCAATTAGCCCAACGTTTCTCATCTCCCATGCCTTCTGCCATGAATATTTTCTTTGAACTTGGCCTTGCAAAGTATCCTTGTCTCTGGGAATATAAGCGAGTGCAAGCACTCACTATCATTGTTCTAGGACTCCATCGTCAACTCTGTTTCCATCCTTGGCTCACGTGTCAGGAGACCATGATTTGGATGATTTTGCTGTATTTAAATGTCTTAAAAGAATACAACTTGGTACGCATGCTATTCTTTCTTTGCACCTTAACAAGGGGTAATTCAGCTTTTCACGTTCACTGCCTTCGAGAATAGATAACCGGCCTTGGCTTCTTTTAGTTTGACAACAGGCCAAACAGCATTGCCACTCATATCCACAATCTCAGCTAATTCTTGCTGTGACACAATTCTCAGCCTTTCTTCTTCATGGGTACAGGCTTACTAAATTTATGACACCGATATCCAGCTTTTATACAATGGCGGCTCCACCTGCATTCTATTCACTACGTATAGCCAGCTTCTAAGATGATTTAGTCTACTTGCGTTGCTGCATCTGAACAGTTATTGATCGGCTTGCATTTTCTGCAGTGCGTCACGTGCAATCTTCTTCTCACATATGAAAGTTTACTTGATTCTTAACTTTAGTCATCAGTTTCTATAAAGTCCATACACTTTCTTCAACCAATATCCTCAGTGCATCACGCTCCTCCCTCATGACGTCACCAGCTCCTCTTTCACGCATTCTCATATTCCTTCAGGGCGTTCCTCCCTCGGATTATCGTCTCTTCGGGAATACATCTGATAGGGTTTTCTCAGTGGGTATCTTCTTTTGAATATTCGCCGTAATATGGTCACAACTGCTGGTGTCAAGCATGGCACAATCTCAGGCTTCCGACATACAGGAGGCAGGGGGCGGGATTTCCTGCAGAGGCGTGCAGTTTCTCCTCTCACGAAGTATGTCTTAAGTGGGCACAGGGCAGCAGGTAACATGCTTCCTGCAATATGGGCATGTTTCATGATGTCTCGAAGGAAAATTCGGGTTTGGCAAAAAAGGAATTCTGTTTGCTTTCTTTCTTTGTCCCATTTATTTTAACTGTATTTTCATCTTGTGAGAATGAAAGAGAGGCTGGTCAAAGACAAGGGAGAAGCGATGCTTGCTGTAATCCTTCAGATGTAAGAACGTCAGGGATGCGTACACTGCCCTACTATGAAACCCATTCCATAATGACTGGCAGCCGTTCTTAGCACAGAAGGGGAAATAGTGCCTGTTTGGAGTTGTCAGCTCGAAGCACTGGATAACCAGTCACACTGGGCTCAGAGAGACCGTCCCAGTTCTGTTTACCTCTGGTCTTCTTGTGCAGACGAGGTGGCACTCAGAAGAATAGTGGCTGATTTTGGCCAATGGGACATACATCCAGTTTAGCTCCAGATGCTTGCCCTTAATGTTATCTCCTGGAATGATCTACATTGCTGTTTTGTTGTTTGAATATGTGACTGAATATGCAAGCTGCGGCCGGAACGCCCGCAAACAAGCCCCCACGCAAAGCAGAAACAGCCACAAATACCTACCTGTGCGTGGTCCTCGGGTGCAAACTGGTGCAAACTCAGGCATCCCTGTAATCCTGCATGGGGTTCACCACAACCAAGCCAGCATCCCGGAGACATTGCCTAGTGTCCCTCCAAACTGTTCCCAGCACCCCATCAACATGCGTAACATGTATCATAAAAGTTATTATTTCCCGGTAAATATGCATGCAAACCCCCTTATTTGTCCATGCACCCTGCTATACTGCTAATGCGCATCCCTAACATCTATCAGAACCTCGACTGCATGCACGCATCCCTAATTCCAATATGCGATCTTAGCTCTGCGCAGTGTTTCCCATGTGCAAGTGTCTGTATGCCTGCTTTCGGGTGGCGGTAACATCGAGAGCTTTGCATGGTGAGTTCACCGACTTGCGGTTGCACAGTCAGATCCATGAACACGATTTTACCTGCACAGTTGTCCCTATTTTCCACACAGAACAATCCATGAATCGGGCCCATAGTGTGTGCTGACAAGATGTAATGTATATTCTGCTTCAAAATGCGAAATACCAGCAAACATTTGAAAAAAAAGCCCACTTTGTTTCCATGAAAAGCTCCTGCAGGCCTGAGGTAAACCCTTTTGCTTGCTGTGGGGCAAATGCCATAAAGGACTCCCCCACTAAAAGCCTGTCTTGCATCCCAGATGTTTACAACTGCAATAAAGTGTGGCCGTTAAGGGTGTTGAAAACAAACTTTCGCTAGACTGGTAGTCTCTGAAAGTTCATTTCTGTGCAGGGCAGATGACCTATCTGGTGCATGAGTGGTGAGGTGTAAAAATAGGGACTGCAATCAAGTCTGAACTATGAAAGAAATACAGGAAAATAGAAGCTTTCCAGATTGAAATGGTGGTCCTCGTCAGATAAGAGGACAGGATGCTAGATGTATGAAGTGGTGGATATCTGTGTTCAGTGCATTGCCGGTATTTACGAGCTGCAGCCTAAACAAAGAGACTCTCTGGTCACAGGCTGGCCCAGAGTGGCAAATGGCCTGGAGATCAGAACACTATAATTTACATAACATGAAAATGTGCTATTAATTTAGGCTGACTATTATCATTTATGCACTTTTCTCAGCATCCATAAGTCGTACTGCCTCCATTTTTGTGTAATTTGTAGATAATTTCCAGGTGATTTTGTTGAAATAAAATTTATCACCTGCGACTTAGGGAATTGTAATGACCAGCTAAAAGGCGTTCTTGGCTCTTCTCAATATGTTCAGAATTTGAGAGTTGGCGAACTGGCAAAGGGTAAAATTAGGAATGCGAGGAGTAAATTGCATGTTCCTAACAATTATCCTTTTGGAAAAATGGCAGAAAATTACCAAACGCCAGTGAAAAATAGTGCAGACCCGGCTGTTGTTTTATTTATTTTCACATGATTAGCTGAATCAGAAAATATATACATTATGACAGTTACTAGTAAATCACAAGGAGTTGCCACATAACTCATTTTTGCAAAAAAGTTGACATGGGAACAAAAGAGGATTTCAAATGGAAGTTGCCATATGTCTGTGCCAGACTCCTAAACCAATCCATAGAGAAAGGCTGGACTTGGGAGGAGAGTGAAGGGTAACTGTCTAATCCTGTTTGCGAAAACCTTTGCAGGGCACTGCCCAATATTGACATCTTGATGGTGTCATCACTGGTATATAAAATGGATGCACTATGAGAAAAGGGACAGCGCTGCTGAATATTACCATCTGACAGCCACAAGGAAACACCAAAGGAAAATCAAAATTGCATTTGGATGGATCTGACTATTGCTGGGGAGGCCTAACAAGCTGACTGGGCCCTGAGGTGAAGAGCTGGGGCCATCCTTGAGAGTGGAGTGACTAGACCCCTGCCCTGTCCTCCCAGAGGGTCCTTTAATGAAGCTGGCATTCCTGAACTTTAAACAGAGGTTTTCAATGTAAGTAGAATTGAGGTGGGGCATCTGCTGGCCTTAAATCATTAGCCCTTATAGTGGGTGGGGCAAAACTGTGTAGTTTCTTAGCCCATTCAACTAAACATATTAATTTAATTAACTCCCCATGGCAGAACACCACAGGGTGATAAAGGTCATTCCGAGTTTGTGCTGGAAATTATAGACTGTAATTTAATTGGGCAATCCTATGGGTCCAGCTTCCCCAACACAGGACTTTAAGTGGAGGGGGGCTGAAAATTCTAAATTCTAAATCATCTCAAATTGTACTGTGCAACTTCCCCTAAGACAGTCCTTTAAGTGGAGTGCGGCTGAAAATCCAAAATTCTTAAATCACCCCAATTTTTACTGTCCAACTTCCCCTAACACAGCCCTTAAAGTGGAGGGGGGCTGAACAGCCACAATTCTTAAATCCTCCCAATTTTTACTGTCCAACTTTCCCAACACAGACCTTTAAGTGAAGGGAGTATGAAAACAAACTGCTAAATCACCCTGTGTTTAATTTAAAGCAAAGATGTGGGTGACATCAGAATTGCCATATGCATTTGTACCCATCTATAAACCAATCTGCTAGCCTTTTAAGCATTTAGGAACATCACAATTGCATAGCACTACATATGTAAATTGCTTTTGTTCATTGATCAGTGTTGATTAATTCTGGAAGTGAATTGGGATAAAGTAAAGTATTGTGATTTGTGTTTTTCCCAAACAATTTGTGTGATTGATTTTTGTGTAACCAGAAGATTAATTGTGGACCACGAAGAAGGTGGTGTGTGTCATTTTAGTGTGATCTCCATTGTTTATCATTCAAATAAATACAAATATATTTCCCATACCCCGGCCTGGTTCTTGCCTCGCTGCGGGCAAGGGGGGGGGGGGGAATTTTGTGACTCTATATGAGTCTTCAGTAAGGCCAGCACTGAAAAACTTAATTGATTATTGCAGGGCTCCTTGATTTGGGGTGGCATGGAACTCATCAGGTTAAGAGTGGTCTCAATATAACGTGGCAACCTCCTCCTTGGCTCTATGCTCCCAGAAACACTGATTGTGCTGATGAAAACCGCTTTGTCTGACATGTCTGTCACGAGGCTGGTACCTGTACCACTACCCCTAGTGACCCCAAGCTCATAACCACCCCGTACACACCACATTCATGGCAACTGACACAGAATTGACCTGTTCACCAGTTTATAACTTAAGCACATGTTTCAGGTAGAAGCATCTTGATGCTCCTCAATAAACACAACACAAATAATCAAATACATGCTTCTCGCCTTCCCAAGGTTAACAAATCAGGAAGTCTGACCCTGGCATCCTTATGCCCTGGCATCTGCCCTACCGCAGTACCGTGCATCAGGCCTATTCAATAATTATTCCAATCAAGACTAGGAATTGCTCTCTGTGGTTGGTCAGAAGGTTTAGACAAACCAATAGGTGCCATTTTCAAATGCTTTATTTCCAAAACAATAAAGAAATGCTTAAAATTACCTAACTTAATGGTTTCCCTACCTAACACAACTAAACTAGGGTGCTCGTCTGAAACTAGTCTAACTGACCCTACCACTATTACTACAAACAAAAGAACCGGGAGACTGACTCCCTTCTCCTGGTTGGCTTCTTGTCAAAGCATTCTTCAAGATGAGATTTTTAAATAGTCTCTGTAAATAGTATCAGTGTTCAGATAAGGTTGGACAACTCTGGATCTCTGATGACCTTTCTGGAGATAAACAGGCAGGGGTTCATACAGGGCTGTGTACGGGCACCCTTGTTATTTAAACTCTACCTGGCTTACTTACCCTGATGTCTCTTGGCAGTGGAGTGTTGCCCCATTAAAATGGGCCATCAGCACATAACAAGTATATGGTATGCAGATGATCATGTCTTGCTTGACTGCACTATAAGTGGGGCCAAAAATAAATGTACAGACCTAACTGAATATGCAAAGCAAAATGACCTAGTAATCAACTCGAGCAAGACAAAGATGATGGTTGTGTCTGGTGGTAAAATCAACAGGGTCAGTTTGCAAGTAGACCCACATAGCATAGTATAGTATGTGAAGAGCTATACATACTTGGGACTTGAACTGACAGCCGCTGGAGACTGCATGGTTATTATAAATGATAAGAAAAGGAAGGCCAGGCAGCTGACCTGTGCTATAAATACATTCTCTAAGCAGACAGCTGGCTATTCAGTCAAAGGGATCATTAAACTGTATAAACAGAGTTTTTCTCCAGATCTATTTTACGGTCTAGAAGCGCTAGCCTTGAGTAATCTGTCATGGATAAATATTGTTGAAAGGCTCTTTTGGAGGAAATTCCTGAGCTTAGAATTGGGACTGATGTCAGTAAAGTGACAAGCCCTTATACGTAGAGGTACACGCTATATCCAATTCAGATCTTTGCCCAAATGCCCGTTGTTGAAATTCATATGCTTGACCTATGATACATTAGCCACCGGCAAATTCCTGGAATTGAATGAGGAGTGTTTTTCTGCTATTGAATGGTCTCCAGACTTCAAACATGGCACAACATTTGAGATTCTAAAGGTCATTTTCAAAAATAAGCTTCAGCAATGGGATTGGATAAATAATGATTCTCATCTCCAAACATTGCATAATTATAAATATGTAACCAATATCAGCCATCGGTATCTCAAAACACAGCAATATCTCTTGAAGTGCACCAGTCCGGCAGTGCGTACCTTTGTGTTGAAACTTCAGATTAATAAACTGCCTGTATTAGCACTGCAAGGTGCTCTTCTTAGAATACCAAGGGAATTAAGAATATGCTGTATTTGCAGTTCCCTGGTGAACATCCTCCTATGAAAATAGAATCAAGACCACCTCGTCAGACACAAGTGAACTTTTTAAGATCCTAAAAGAATAGGAAGACGCCTGCACTATCAACGTCTCAGTCGTGAAAGACTCAGCTTGGTGCACCCAAATTGAAAAGGCTATGACCAGCAAGATCTCTATGATCAAAGGGGACATTGAAAATAGGCTGGCACAACTGAGTCTACCATCTCCCCCACTCATGCTCAATACCAGGCAGCGCGTCCAACCTCTTTACTTTTCCAGAGGTGACTGAAACAGAAATTCTGGATATACTTGGCAGGATAAAACCTACCACTTGTAGAGGGGACATTTGCCCTTCAAATATTGTAAAGGTGTGTGCCCAGTCTCTTGTCCCGCTGATTACCACATTTGTAAATGTGTCCTTTAATGATTTGTCAGTACCATTAGATATCAAGCAAGCATGGATCCCTCCTCTCTTGAAGAAACCCTATTTGGATCTCTGTATCACAGAATGTCCCACGCCCACGCAAAACAACCCAATGAACAAGGTTCGGCCAGAACACCCACAACACGCGCCCAAGCATAGCAATTCCAGCCTAGTATACATAATTTTGCGCACTACTCGGTGGCGAAGCAATGCATTCTGGAAAACTGCATGCGACCCCACAACCAAGGCAGCACCCCGGCAACCTTCCCTAGGTTCCCTCATAACTATTCTTAGCACCCCCACATCATTCGTAACATGTATTGTAGAAATTGTCATTTCCCAATAAATTTGCATGCAAACCCCCGTAAACCATACCTGCACCCCGCTACACTGCTTATGTGCACCCCTTAACTGAACACCAATTGTGTGCACGCTTCCCTAAATAAAACATGCATTCTTTCCTCTGTGCAGTGATTCCTATGCGCAAATGTCTGTATGCCTGCATTTGGGTGTTGGTTAGATCGGGAGCTTTGCGTGGTCATTTCCGATGTGAGGTTGCCCGGTCAGATCCAAGAATATGATTTGTTCTGATCAGTTGTGGGCGTGCGATGGCCTTGTGCGGGACGTCTCTCGGAACTGCCACAATTTTCCTTGTTCTTCCTCATTCTGCATGTTCCGCCCCTACTTTGAGCTCTGCCTAGGCCCAAAACACCCACTGTGAGGAATCTTGCGCAAGTTGCTCAACCACTAGGAGAGGCTTCCACAGTGGATTTCATGAATCTATGAGCTGGGGTTGTGCACACAGAATGGCTCGCAATGTTGTGATTTTACCAGCAAAGAATTCCATGAATCAAACCCTAAGATTTGTAAATAGTGGAGATCTGAAGGCAGTGAGATCAAAGGGGGTGCAATCGTAAGTTCTCTCATGATCTGTGAGCAGATATCTGAAGACAGTGGGATCAAAGGGGGTGAAATCGTACGTTCTCTCATGATCTGTGAGCAGATATCTGAAGACAGTGAGATCACGGGGGCACAATTGTAAGTTCTCTCATGATAACTGAACAGATATCTCAAGGCAGTGAGATTAAAGGGGGTGCAATCGTAAGTTCTCTCATGATCTGTGAGAAGATATCTGAAGACAGCGAGATCAAGGGGGCACAATTATAAGTTCTCTTATGATCTGTGAGCAGATATCTGAAGACAGTGAGATCAAGGGGGCACAATCGTAAGTTCTCTCATGATCTGTGAACAGATATCTGAAGACAGCGAGATCAAGGGGGGAGCAATCGTAAGTTCTCTCATGATCTGTGAGCAGATATCTGAAGACAGCGAGATCAAGGGGGGGCGCAATTGTAAGTTCTCTCATGATCCGTGAGAAGATATCTGAAGACAACGAGATCAACGGGGGCACAATTGTAAGTTCTCTCATGATCTGTGAGCAGAGTTTGACCCCATAAAGATCAGCAATTTAATGAAGTCACTGGAGAATGAGCAAAATGAATGCATTTCAGTGCTTTGCGCCTTGGCTTCCTTTCAACCCTCTGTTTCAGCAGAAGGTGTCGGGTGTTCCCTTGGTTCATCCATTTTAGAAACTTGTATATGTGGCATTGTTCGTCTGTTGCAGTTTTAGCATTGTAGCTGTCATATGGACCTTAATCATCGCCCCTCATTAGATTCTTCAAGCAATGGAGTCCAGGTGTGCATGGAAGAACATCGTGGCGGCTGCTGGGGCATTGTGGGAAGGAACGAGTCTTCCTTCAACCTGAATACACATTTAGTAGCCAATCAATATCCTTTATGAATGTAGAATAAGGCCGCTAATGTGTGGTTAAATACCCTTTGTTGATTTTCGGAAAGACAGCAACATATTCTCTGGTAAACTGGGGTAATGTATTCTGATTGCTATTGTAGCCAGGTAAACTTCATTATAAGGTAATAAAGAGAATATTGTGACCTGCTGAAAGGCCGCCAGGAGGTGAATGGCAATGCAGGAGCTCAAAGCAACCAGCAGATGATTGCTGAGCAAGGACAGCGCTAAGGAAAACATCCCAAACCATCCTAAAGGGCGCCCGGGAGCCTTATTTGCACGAGTTGTAAAATGTGAGCAAATGCTTTGATCACATAAAATGGAGTGAACAGATTTTGTTGCAATCCATATTATCTAAAAACATTTGAACTTTGGCAAAAATAAATCATACTGTTTTGTTGTGCTATGTTTGCTGCACAACATAAAAGGAAATCTGTTTGCTTTCTTCTTTTCATGTTACTCATTACGCATATTAAATAAAACAGTCTATTTCCCTTTTGCTCTCGGGAAAACAGTCTTAGATAATACACATTGGGGCTAAATCTGTATGCACCATTCCTAATTATCTAAGAGGAAACATCGGTGCAAAATGTATTTGCGACACTTTTTTTGCACTAGTGCAAAGCTTTGATCATCTGTGCCCTGGAGAGACTTAAGTCAGGGCTCGATGGGGAGGGGATAAGAAACTGAAGATTGGAGGGAGCAACAGGAGCAGAGAATATAGTATTTATTTGAAAAAGAACTAGAATCGCCGGCACTCGTGGTGGAAGGAGTAACATATGCAAAACTGCACAATAAAGCGTTGCATGTGCAAGTTGGAATATAATGGAATATAATGCACAGCTCTTTCCAGAGAACATCGGTACAGGGCATTCTTTTGCAACGCAGTAAGCATGTGTAACAGGCATGCATGGAACCTTAATGCAAGTGGACCCACTGCTTCCACCACGGCCAACCGCTCGGGCATAAACTCCTCATGCATCTTCAGCGGGGTCTGACTTGGATGCTCGGAGTAATGCATTGGATTCCTTTGGAATCTGCTTGAATGCTGCACCTGCCAAAAGCAAGAGGAATCCTGAGGAATTCATTATGAATGCTGCCTTCCATGCGAAAATGTGCACCACAAAATGCAAAAACAAAGCGTAAAGGATATTCTGCCTGTTTTTACTCATTATTTTTGTACTTTGAAGTCCAAATGGGGACAACTGCACAGAGGGGACCTTTTTGCACCGAAGCGCAATTCATAACCGGTTTCCTTCATGCAAGTGCAAGGTCTTAGAAAATGACACCAAGTGTCATCAGTGAATATACAGACAAATATATCTGGGTGCAGGATAGTATTGTACAGAATCAGCTGGCGTCACCTCTAGTGCCAGCCGCATTACCTCTGTCATACTCAAAGCAAAGCAGGAAGACGCTGTACATGGCACCAGGTGTCATCCCAATACCGCACCGAAGATATGAGAGATGATATGCTCTCAGAGAGCCGTATCGAATGTACCCTCGCACTGACATGGTGGAAGGATGTCAGCATACACCACTGAATATAGAAGAGCTGGAAATTAAATCCGACCAGAGCAAAGTGACGTCATGAAGATAAGGCATAATGATGCTTAGAAATGGTATAAGAACACTTTGAGAATGAAGCTGTAATCCAAGCAACAAAGTAATCAAGTATAAAGAGATGAAGAAATCATCTATGCAGAGAAGACGAGATGAAGCTCAATGAGTGTACATATGCAGAAACGCAAGGTCGATGAGTTACATAGGAGCTTTCTGCAGTAGAAACTATAACGTGAGTAAAGCGGCCATGATGGAAAGATGAACGTTGGATCGTGCCAAAACTACCTCAGAGACAAACCAGGGCCGGAGATCAGAAACGCTGCAGAAAACAGCTACATGCAAGAAACAAAGAATACCTGTTTTTCTGAGACTAAGGATGACACAGCAAGGCATCGTTGGAAAGTAAAAGGGGAGTTAAACAGGACAAGCTATGAACGAGGGTCACATTTATCTTAGATTAAGCAGAAGTGAAAACATCTGCAAGTGGCAAGTGTTGGACAATCAAGAGTGCAGAAAAACAAGTAAGGTGGAGCAACCAAGTCTCCAGAGGCCAAGCTGAGTAGCAGCACTTAGCATAATTAAATCAAATCGCAGTAAATAGCAGGTCGAAAATTGACAAGTTCATGGTCTATTAACACGTGGTGCAAGACTTATAACAAAAAGGTCTATTCATGAAGCCTCAGACGAAGATAGTGGTGTACCCTGATCCCTTAAAAATCCCAGAGAAGAAAACCGCCAGCAGGGTCACATGAATTCTCAGAACCTGCTTTATCCATCATTCGACCAGGGCACTGAGAGGTTCTAAGCAACTTCTCCAACAATTATTTGAAACTGTTTTTTAACCAGTGTTAAAGAGGGCAAGTCATGATGACACCTGTTACAGCTCTCCTCACCAGAGCTGAAATGCCATTATAATCTGGCAAAAGCAGCAGGACATGGCAAAATAGCTGAGAAATAACAGAAAACAGTGGTAGAAGGTCCTCAGAACTATGCAAAGAGCATTGTCCCGGTGAAATCCTTGCTTAAGGAGACACTAAGCAATGCGTCCCAGGCCCATCTCCTGGGTGCAGGCTAATAACACCTGTTACAGCCCTATCCACCAGGTCTGTAATTCCTCCTTTTATAATGTTTAATGAGTTGTAGGTGCCTATGATTTCAAAGTTAGCTAATTAACTAATAGTACTGTCTGAAACACCAGCATTTTATTTGAAAGAATACATTTCATTATTTAAAATAAAAATAAAACTATGTCTGCAAATGTTTGTGAGTATTGTAGACCTTTAAAACCTTTAAATAAAGACTATGCAATCGTTCAAAAAATAAAATGTGCTAATAAGCTGCCGGCGGTAGTAGATGCATTAGTAGAATCATAACAATTAGAACGTCCTACTGGAATATAGCTCAGTGTTAACACTCTTGTCACTATTGCGGCCATTGAATAGGACCTATTTGTGGAGAAGTCTAGAGAAGGGAGTTATTCCCAACTTCATTCATTTAACTCAAAGAAACTCTATATGTTAACATTACATAAACATGGATTAGTAACTCAGAGGTGGAGGAGAGCCAGTGGTATGCTATGGAAGTCTGAACGGCACTTACATGCCCCCCAGGAACCCTCTGCCTTTGGCTCTTCATAAAGAGGCCCCGGCCAAGAACATCAGTCCGGATCTAAGAGCTTAGGGTTTGTTTTACTGATGTGGGAATGACTGTACGCAGATTATAGTATTCTCTTTATAAAGATGTGACTATGGACTGGAAGGAACTTTCAAAGTCAGGCCTTTCCAAAGCCATCGGGATGACCAAATAAATGCTGCACTAAGAGTGGTTGTCTTGCTCAACGAATCAAAAGCAGCTATCTAATAAGCTTCCTGGACAATTATTCAGCACTTCCCTAAACAATTGGGGCCAAATCTCTATCGGATGGTTCTAGATTGTATGCAGTCCCCTATAGACAGGTTCCAACTGTGAACATCCAAGAGTACGCTTGTACTCTTTTCCAACAGTGCTCATACACATTTAATTTCCCAAAATGTTTTTTTTTTTTAAACAGAAAATAGTCTTTGTTGCATGCAGTTAGACTTGCTTTCAAAGAAAGTACAGGTTTGCAAAAACCCTTAATCATGTGTTCTGCATATACCACCACTGTTTTGCTGCAAGATCCAGGTTTAACACCCTTCTTTGAGTATTAAGGCATGACATCATGTCTTCTGTCAAACCTGCTAACTCACTATATTATCTAAAGAATATGTATTTTTTATGAATTCTCAATAAGAGAATTAAAAAAAAAAAGTAATACACATTGGAGATGTCCCTCCATGTGCTCAAAACATCAAAAACATTTCATGAAAATGTATACATTTAAATTTTCCAGGAGTAAAAATCTGTGATTCGTTATGTTGGAATTGAAATAATATTATCCTCCTATCGCAGTATTTGAATGTGTATTGGCCTACGCCAAGTTGTCTAAAATATCATGTAAATAGACTCCGCGGCAAGGTTTTGACCTTAATGAAAAGTTATGTAAGTCGCCATCTTGGATTTACACAGCCATTTAAGGTTCTCTTGTAAAGTGGAAGTCACCCTGAACATCAAAATGGAGGCCGACTGACATTCTGAGTGAGATTCTGGCCTTTGTGACCTCCACACACACGAAATAATTAATATGCCTGCAGGCCACTTGTCGGGGTCGCGAACTGAAACCTTGTCCTATCCCTGATCTATGTGTAAATGAACAACTGTATCAGCGGAACTGATCAAAATGCATACATTATGGGATTGACCTGGCAAGGAACCCTAGGCCTGGTCCCAAGAAAAGTTAACCCGCGAGGGGGGTTGGCCAAGGGCTGAATAAAGGATATAAAAGCTCAAGTATTCCAATGTACGGTCTCTCTACTAATGCATCGAACCCTCGTTGAAGTTCGTTACGTTACTCTGAGAGCCGAATAGCTATCCGTTTGACAATTGACTTTGGTAACTTTTGTAGCTTTTAAATAAAGCACTTTGTCTGTCCTTTGTAACCTGTGTTGGTGTGTTTCCTTTGGGCTTCCCAGCCTCATATCAATTTTTATGTTTTCACAGTTGGCGCCCGAACAGGGACCCTCAAGATTGATGCCGGATCATTGAAGGTTGACGCAGACTATCGAACCGGGATCGGACGGTGTGATTCTGCGGGCCCGACTGAACGAGACGCGATACCTCGGCAGCGCTGCACGATCCGATCCTTGGACGATAGTCGACATGGCATCTTGACGAGGGTCCATTTTTCAGGCGGGCAGATTTGTCGAAACCACCAAACACAAGGTAAAATTTGTTAGGTAAGTGCTTTGATAAACCGTACGGTCCTCCTTAGGTTTGGTCAGGTGCAGTCGTGACCCTGCTCTTAATTTAACCCTGACAATTTGAATTTGGCGTATTGTATCTGCAGACACAATTATTGACCAGGTAACACCAATTTTTTGTGAAATGCCTGGGAAATTGTCTAGCTGCTTTAGGGCTCTGTTCCGCAGCGATCGACAATCTTTGGAATTTCTGAAAACATTCAGAATCAGTTAAAAATATGGATAGGGATTTTTCACTTGGAATCCAGAAAATTTACCCCTCTAAAGATTTCCATGATTCTGAAGAATTTATTGAAAAATTGTTAAACGAACGCAGGCCTGGTGCCTCTGCGCCACCTCCGTATGATCCTATTTTGGGCGCTCTGCCCATTTCTGCTGTTGTTCCTGCTGTTATTCCTGCTCCCCCTGTACAACCTATTGTTCCTATTCCTCTAGTTGTTGTTCCTCCACCTATCGCACCACCCATTCCTCCTGCGCCGATAGTTGTACCTTTATTAAATTTACCTGCACCTCTGCTCCCGAGTGGCCCCGTATTGACTGAAGTTGATCAAGGTGCAGGATCAAAGATCGTCACTCGTAATACTGTTTCTGCAGATAAGAAACAGGAATTGTTTGCATGGGCTAAGCACTGTATGGAGAAAGGTGATCAAGTTAATGTTTTTTCCACATTATCTAATTTGAACAGTTTTCCCGAGAAAAATGTTTTTATCGAAGGTTTGGGGACTCATTTATGTGTGATGTGGGGTAAATTACAAAATTCGGATCTTCCACAAGGGGTGAGAGATCTAAATGCTTTGGCACTTTCGAGGGACACGAGCAGAAAGTATATGGTCATGTTGAAAAATTGTTTGAGTATAGGAAGGACTTTGAAAAGTCACGAGATGAGGATGACGAAGACGATAGTATGTATGTACAGAAACGGTTCCTTCCGTGTCGTAGATCAGCACCTGAGGAAGTACGAATTTGTACCAAAGATGCGATTCGATGGATCTCTGATTCATCGATTCCGCCAGATGAAGTATATGACACGTATAGTCAGTATACAGTAGAAATGCAAAGAAAGGTAATTCAGGTAATGGTACAGTACCTGCAAGAAGAATGTGTAAGAAAGAAGGTTAGTTTCCCCATAGAATTATCAGGGATTTATAAAAGGGCTTTTTCGCCCGACACTTCTTCGGCTGCCTTAGCGCTCGACCTGGCTCTGTTGCTTAGTAAGCGGCCGGAGGTACCTATATCTCAGTTGCCTATGAGAGAGGTTCCTCCGACCTTTGTCCCAAAAGTTGAGATTCCCGCCAACGCTGGGATTGGTGCCCCCGCTGTGGATATCCCTGCACATTATGTATCACAATTCATTCACGTCCCGTTTTCACGACAGGAAGTGAACACTATTAGACAATCAGTTCCCGATATCAGGAAAAACCCGACGGGGTTTTACAAAGAGATAGAGTCCGTCTTGCAGTCCTCTGTGTTCACCTTAAGTGATATTGACTTGCTATTTCCTGTACTCCTACCCGTAGATGTATGGAAGCAGGTTCGGACAATAGACGATGTGCCAGGGTTGGGAGATACGTGGGCTAATATGATTAGGATTGATGGGGAAAGACCACCAGGTGAGAAACCACCACAGGTAATACTTACTTTGCCTGATGGAATTGTCGCAAAATTAAAAACTATAATTCCAGAGAAAAGAATTATTTGGGACAAGCTTACGGCCTGTGTTCAAGGGAAAACTGAAGGCGCCACTGAATTCTTTAACAGATTCGAGCAGGTATTTTCTGACTTCAGTGGACAGGATTTGGGTACAGAGTCTGGGAAAAGGTTGTTTGTGGACAAATTTGTACGTGGATTGTTGCCTGACATCCAGTCACAGATTATGTCCTCTGAGAGCGCTTGGCAGGCAAAATCTCAATCTGAGGTTTTGCACATGGCTCAGTATTATGAGAACCGTGTTAATAATGAGAAGGACAAAATTGAAAAGAGGAAAGGAGATTTAGAAAACCAAAGTATTATTACAACAAATTATTAGAAACCCCAGAGGAGGCACGACACAGACCAGAGGTCAGTATGTCCCAAAAGGAAATGCTCCTTTGGGTCCTGTGAATATTAATCAATGTGCTTATTGCCGCCAGGAAGGTCATTGGCGAGCACAGTGCCCCGTCCTTCGACAAAGGTCAAACAGTGCGTTTGGAAGTATGGGTAGACGACCTAGGGGCCGCTCTGGAGCAGGGGGCCCTGATAGAGGTCAGTTTTTACAAGATCCTCAGCAACCTTTTTTGCGGGAAAATCAGACCTCGAGTGTGGACTCGAGGAACATATTTGATCACCCTTCTGCTGCCTACCTTTCTGAAGAGCTTCCTTCTGACGATACTCTATTTCATTAGGACTGCCCGAAGCAGGGTTTGGAATCTTCACCTATTCCCGTTAATCAGAAAGGCCCCTACGTTGAATTATTAGTAGGGAATAGGAAACACCAGTTTTTGATAGACAGTGGAGCACAGAAGTGCTCCATTGATCATTCCCGGGTTCCAAACATTCCACTGTCAGGGCAAACCAATGTTTCCGTAGGGTTTTCTGGTATACCAATTGTCTGTCCGGTTTCTTCACCGGTGTCTGTTTCTTTGGGTCCCTTTACGGACCATTACCCTTTTCTTCTCACTTCAAACTGTGGAGAGAATTTGCTGGGGTTGAATTTGTTAAAGAAATTGAATGCAGTAATGCATTGTTCCTCTGATGGAGTACGGCTGACGGTTTCACCACAGCAACTTCCTAATTCTCAGTTCCTGATTCGACCTTTACCTCCTGAGTTTAGCATTGTCCCGGAATGTTTATGGGCGGTTGACGACAATGATGTCGGGGTATTACAGATTGAGCCTGTTAAAATAGTTTTGAAACATGGAGTGAAACTACCACGCATTCCGCAGTATAAAATATCAGTGGAGGGCGAGCGTGCCTTGAAATGCATTGTCTCCGATTTTGTGCATCGTGGGGTGATCGAGGAGATTACAGGTAGTTTGTGTAACAGTCCGATCTTGCCTGTATATAAGAAAGGCGACAATGCAATTCCATACCGGTTCATAATTGATCTTCGTGCTATTAACAGAGTTGTCGCCCCACAATTTCCAATCGTGCCTGATGTGACAACGATATTGGCAATGATCCCTGCTACGGCTACGCACTTCAGCGTTGTGGATTTAAAAAACGCTTTCTTTAGCATCCCTATACATAAGGAAAGTAGATATTTGTTTGCGTTCACCTTGGGGGGACGCTCATTTACATTCACAAGGGCACCTCAAGGGTATACTGAAAGTCCAAGCATTTATAGTAGAGCTTTGAAAGAGCAGCTCGACACCCTTGAATTGCCACCTACTTGTACACTGCTTCAATATGTTGATGATTTGCTTTTGGCTGCAGACTCTGAAAGTGCTTGTAAAGAAGGCACTATACTGTTGCTTGTTCATCTAGCAAAAAATGGTCATAAAGCTTCGCTCAAAAAATTTCAATATTGTTGTCAGGAGGTCGCCTATTTAGGGTACCTCCTGTCAAAGGCGGGGAGGAGATTGACACCTGAAAGAATAAAACACATTTCTGGCATGTCTGTTCCAAATACACAGAAGGAAGTCAGAGCCTTAATAGGTATGGCTTCTTACTGTAGGTTGTGGATCCCAAACTTTTCACTAGTGATAAAACCGATGTTGGCTTTGACGAAGAAGGGCATTTCTCTGCCACTGCCATGGGAATCGGAACATCAACGATCATTTGAGCTTCTCAAAACCGCGTTATGCTCTGCACCGGTTCTGGGTACTCCAAGTTATGACAAGGCCTTTGTGTTGTTTGTGCATGAATGTGATGGATGTGCTTTGGCTGTGTTAACACAGAAAAATGGAGGGAAGAATAGGCCATGCGGCTACTATTCCTTCCCCCTTGATCCTGTCGCATGCGCTTTGCCAAGATGTTTGCGAGCTGTCGCTGCTGCTGCCGCGTCTGTAAAACAGAGTGAGGGAATGGTCCTAGCCCATGATTTGATTTTGATGGTACCTCACTCTGTAGATATCCTATTGAACAAAACCCAAACGTAACACCTCACCTCTGCGCGGTTAACAAGGTATGAATTAATTCTGTTTGCCCCTCACATTCAAATTAAGAGGTGTTGTGTTCTTAATCCGGCTGAACTCTTACCTTTCCCGCAAAACACTGTTTGCGGTGACGAAGAATTACATGATTGCCTGTATACCACTGAACAAGAAACGAAGGGCAGGATAGATCTTATAAATACTCCTTTGGACAATGCAGAAGGGGAGCTGTTTTGTGATGGCTCCTGCTTCAAACTTTCAGATGGTACATCTACAGCTGCTTATGCAGTTACTACATTGAGTAAAGATGTTGAAACTAAGAGAATTTCGCATAACTCCGCGCAGGCCGCAGAGATTATAGCATTGACCCGAGCTTGTGAACTCTCCCAAGGGCGTATAGTAAATATATATACTGATAGCCAGTACGCCTTTGGGGTGGCTCTCAACTTTGGGAGGCTCTGGTCGGAAAGAGGGTTCCTGACCTCACATGGGATCAAGATCCAGCATGGCCCCTTGATAGTGCAATTACTCTCGGCACTCTCACTCCCTAGGCAGTTAGCGATCATGAAATGTGCAGCACATCGTAAGGTCATAGATGATGTGGGAAAAGGGAACGCTTTTGCGGACCTGATAGCCAGGCAAACGGCCACAGACCTTAGCATGGACATGTATGCTTTCAGGGAAATGTAAGATGCTTATATAATGGATGAAGGTATTGGGTCTGTGCGAGATATTCAAACTGATGCCACAGTAGAAGAATCTAAAAGGTGGGCCGAAGGAATGGGGAAACTAGAAGGTGATGGGTGTTGGGTGGATACATCTGAAGGAAAATGGTTGCTCCCTGATTCATACGTACTGGCAATGGTTACGATGGCACACGGTCCTACACATGTGTGTGCTCAGCAGATCACAAAAATGTTAGAACAAGTTTGGGTGAATAACAAGATTCCGGAGACTGCCAAACATCATGTCCGAAATTGCATGATCTGCTTACAGCACAATGTGGGTAAGGGGACAGTAACTCCAAGGGGAAGCTTTGGGCCAACCTTCTGTTCCCTTCGAGGTCATTCACTTTGATTTTATTGAGATGGAACGGTGTAACAATCTGAAATATGTTCTTGTAATTATTTGTGCCTTCAGTAAATGGGTCGAGGCTTTCCCCGTTAAAGATGCTACCGCCATGACCACTGCAAAGATTATGGTAAAATAATTCTTTCCTCGATTTGGGCTCCCAAGGCTAATTTGGTTGGACAATGGTCCTCATTTTGTTGCAGCAGTAATTTTGCAGATATGCACAGCTTTACGTATTGAGAAACAATTTCACTCAGCTAGACATCCTCAAAGTGCTGGGTTGGTGGAAAGACACAATGGTATCTTAAAGAATAAGCTTGCAAAAACATGTGCCGATACCAAACTGAAATGGCCAGATGCCTTACCTATTGTATTATTGGCTATGCGTACCACACCTCAAACTAAGACTGGGCTTTCTCCATTTGAGGTAGTAATGGGGAGACCTGCTAATATTTGGGGTCTCCCAAAACCTAAAGCCCTGAGAGAGGTGGAAAATGTATTGCTTGTAGACTACTGTAACCAGTTAACTAAAAACCTGTATTTCATTTATCACCAGGTGTTTTCAGCTTTACCTGTACGGTTCACGTGCCCAGGACACGATATACAGCCTGGAAGTTGGGTCCTAGTGAAGGCCTACGAAAGGTCTTCCTGTCTCGCTCCTCGTTGGAAGGGACCCTACCAGGTGCTGTTGGTCACTCGGACAGCAGTGCGGGTGGCTGGGAAGAAACACTGGATCCACACGACGCATGTCAAGAAACTTCCTCACCCGACGCCACACGTTACAGAAGAAGCAGAACCCCTCGCTGATGCTACAGTCTCTGATCTTGGAGTAGCAAACAGCGCTGTGAGTGCGTCGGATTATTTCTCCGAGCCCGTGGAGCTTGGGGAACAGTCCATTTCGTCTCCGCACTCTCTTGAAAAATCACTTCCGGAAAATACTGTTTCAAGCTCTGCGACTTCCGTCGCCTCCGATACGTCGCTTCCCTCAGGAAGTGACAACGCCTTATTTGCGGATCAAACAATCTTGGGTACCACCAGGTACAACCTTCGACGAAGAAAATAGAACTACGGCACAGGTTTTCCGTGCATTTGGAAAAGGGAAGTGATTGGAAGTTTTCTTTTGTATAAGAAAGTTTCTGTTGAACAAAAGGGATTCTGCTGGCTAGGGTTGGGAAGGACTAAGAAATTGCGCGACCGTAGCGTCGCCAGCAACGAACATTGAGGTCGTCGATTGAGGAACTACAATGCCTGCCACCTCCACTGCTGCTCCCCGCACTGGACTTGTGAATAAGGGGGTGACCAACTTGGACAATGAACAATGTGCCTGGGCCCCGAAAACGTACTGCTGTGTTTTGATAACGATAATTGTCATTTTTGTAATTACTGCTGTAGGACTTTGGTACTTTGAAGAAATCTATCCTCTAAAACCTTTACTACCGACCGAGATTGTACCAACTGCTTTGACTCCCTCTGTACACCTTCACACTCTGTCCCCTATAGACTCCCAACATAGACAAAAATATCATAATAACACTCTAATGATAGTAATGAATGCAACGCATGCCATTTTTAATAAGAGTAATTGTTGGATTTGTACTCATTTACCGCAACATGGGAACAAGGGACAGGGATGGTATATTCACCCTTTACCTTTAACGACTGCTTGCTATGCCTCTCATAGAGCACTATTCTTTGGCCGTTGGAATGATAGCATCTCAGGGAACTTTGATGGAACTAATCTGAATGATTTTGAGAAACGTGAATTAACTCCCCTGGGATGCTCGCTTTTTGCGAATAGAAGTAAACCTAATGTCGCTTCTATTAGGCCGTCTGATAAACTGTCTCTTCCCTTTCAAACTTTAATTTCCTTTAAAATGGCTCTGATAGGCAATAAGGACGCTGTGCCTCCTTCTTACTCTATAAATCATAGCCCTGACTCGGTCCCCTTTTGTGTACAAAGAAATGGCACTCGGCCAATGGGAGATTTTGAAGGTTGTAAGAACATTGTACATTTGACTGGAGAAAACAGGCCTCTGTATGTAGGGGGGCCTGTTTATTTTGTTTGTGGTAGTTTAGCATTTCCCTGGTTGCCCAAGGATTGGAAGGGAACCTGTTATTTAGGAATCCTGTTAACCGGGATATTTGTAGCTAGTACATTGGAGGTTTCTAAGGCTCGCCCACAGCGGGACAAGAACGGAGATACCCCAGGGCAAGTATTGGGAGATATAGCAAAATCAGTTGTGCCCTTTTGGGGACAAATAACAAACTCTGAGAACATTAGGGGATTAGCAAGGGTACTGGAGAGAACGATCAACCGGACCACGGATATACTCTACAATATGACACTAGAACAAAAAGCAATAAGATTGGTAGCACTCCAAAATCGGATGGCATTAGATGTCATTCTGGCAGAACGAGGTGGAGTATGCAAACTAGTGGGGTCCGCTTGCTGTGTTTTCGTACCATATTCCTCGCCGACAATTTTTAAAGCAATACAGAACTTGCATACTCTTAGTTCTGAGGTACATATCCCTGTAGGAGATTGGAATCTTAGCACCTAGTTCTGGGATTCTTTACGATCTTGGGGTTGGAAGGTGCTTTCTGTTATTCTAGTTATTTTGGGGATCCTGCTATTCCTTTGTTTCTGTTTTCAATGTCTTCCGAGTATATGTGGTATGCTAGGGGGATGTTGTGCCCAAGCAGTGAGCACAATAGGGCATAGAATATATGCCCCAGATACAGCATCTAAAGAGTTCGTGTTACAAGAGGTTCTGATGAACGACCTAATGGCTATAGATATTACAGACAATGATTCGGGATGTATGGATGACAACACATGGAGTTATTTGCAAAAGTATTAGAAATGATATTAGCACTTGGCATAGGCCAAAAGGAGGGTCTGTTGGAATTGAAATTATATTATGCCTCCTATCGCAGTATTTGAATGCGTATTGGCCTACGCCAAGTTGTCTAAAATATCATGTAAATAGACTCCGCGGCAAGGTTTTGACCTTAACGAAAAGTTATGTAAGTCGCCATCTTGGATTTAGCTGCCATTTTAGGTTCTCTTGTAAAGTGGAAGTCCCCCTGAACATCAAAATGGAGGCCGACTGACATTCTGAGTGAGATTCTGGCCGTTGTGACCTCCACACACACAAAATAATTAATATGCCTGCAGGCCACTTGTTGGGGTCGTGAACTGAGACCTTGTCCTATCCCTGACCTATGTGTAAATGAACAACTGTATCAGCAGAACTGATCAAAATGCATACATATGGGATTGACCTGGCAAGGAACCCTAGGCCTGGTCCCAAGAATGGTTAACCCGCGAGGGGGGTTGACCAAGGGCTGAATAAAGGATATAAAAGCTCAAGTATTCCAATGTACGGTCTCTCTACTAATGCATCGAACCCTCGTTGAAGTTTGTTACGTTACTCTGAGAGCCGAATAGCTATCCGTTTGTCAATTGACATTGGTAACTGTTGTACCTTTTAAATAAAGCACTTTGTATGTCCTTTGTAACCTGTGTTGGTGTGTTTCCTTTGGGCTTCCCAGCCTCATATCAATTTTTATGTTTTCACAGTTAGTAAATGTGAAAAGAACACCCAAAAAATATATTAATCGTGAAGGAAAGCACATTTCCATGTCCTAATCAGAGGCAATTGTGACTCACTCGTACTATAGGGTCAAAATACAGCCACAGAGTGACAGAGACTGAGAGGCCATGCAAGGCCCTATTGTGAGAAAAACGCTGGCTGATGTTGAAACCCATTGCAATATGCAGGCCAGTTCAAAACTTTGACTTCCGACATAATTCCTAGAGAAGGAACAAAAAGAGGCCACTTTCAACTTTCCCAAAATGGACAGGCGCTCAAGTGAAGGAAAATTTGCCTGAGAAATGAAAACTGCTAGATGTGCCCAGGGCACAGAGAAAACACACATGTGGCTGAAATGCTATTTTCATAAAATATGAAAAGCAACAGTTTCACTTAAGGAGACAGATACCAGCATGTCACATTGGGCCTCATTACAATACCGGCGGTAACCAATGGCACTATTAGCACCATGGTTGCTGCCGGTATTGTAACGAGTCTGCCAATGGTAAATGGGGAAATACCGCCCCATTCCAAGGTTGGCGGGCGGTAATTCCCCATTTAGCATTGGCCCTTCCCCAGTCCCATTTTTGCCCCATAGGGCTCAATGGGACTGGGGAAGGCGGTAATTATGGTACTGCGAATTGCGGTACCGTAATTACCTCGGAAGTCCCTTTGCGGGTCCCTACTTTAACGGCTGGTCCAGACCAGCCGTTAAGGCCGGGAGCCGCAAAAAGAACCTAGTTATCGGACATTAAGGTTTTAACAGCGCCGACACCTTTTAAGGTGCCGTTAAACCCTTAACGCCAGGGTCGTAATGACCCCCATTGACTTCAATGCAGCACAAGACTGTGATCCAGAAATCTAAAGTGAAGCCAAGCACCTTCCATTCTTCACAAAGGAAATACTTTTCAACATTCAAAATGACATAATTGAAAAGGAGAGACCTACTTGTTAAGTGAACAATAGTTTCCTGTGTTAACTGTGGCCTATGTGTGAATAATGCTGAAAGTGAGACTCAAATCTTTTTAATGATGGTATTAAGGAAAGATTTCATTTCTGGGCTACAGACCTAGATGAAATACAAAATGTTACATGTTAAAACACATCTTTTCAATTTAAAATGCTATCCTTTCAGAATTATGTATGTAGCTTGTGTTTCCCCATTGAACTAAATCCTTTTTCCCTGGAACTCTGACCTCAAAAACCTTTTGTTGAGGGACCAACAGGCAAATCAGGTCTTTTTCATTAAATCCAAAGAAATACAACAGTTTGAGATCAAAATTGTGGGAGGGTCAGATAAGCCAGCCAACAGAATTGACCCCTTGGCCTGGCTCGACCCCAATAAAGTGCCTCTCAGAGCCACTAATGGATCTTCAAAGATGGTTAGAAACAGATGCTACTGATAAGCAGATGTTCAGCTCATATATTTCTGAAGAAAATAGAACTGTGTGGATTTGTTTGGAACGTGAAACCACAACTTTTCATATGAATGGATGGCCACTTGATTAACATTGGACTCCATTTTCCTTAATAACAGGACAACTTTGCATCCCGGTGAGCTCATACAGGACTCATATTAAAGATCACACAAGCCTGTCAGTTCTATGTATATCTTAATTTTATGTGATGTATAGAATTTGAGTTAGGAGGAAAAGCATGATCCTGACCTTTTCTTAATTCAGAGGAATTTGAAGGTTGGTGAGGTGATAGACTGTGAAATTAATGTTTGAATTGTGAAGTGGCATATTTTTCACTATTTTGGCACATGAGCAAATCGCGAAAAAACAATAACTCCTCCCAGGATGGGTGAGCCAAAGTGAAATTAGTATTCCCTGATTTGAAATAAAATATAGAATTAAAATATATTTATGTTTATGCAGTTATCTGAACAGAGAAGGTAGTTTCCATGTAGTGAGATTTTTAGGAAAAACAAAATGTAAAAGCATGTCATTTTGAAATGACGCCTCTTCCTCCTCCCCCGTTGACCATAATACAAACCTCTAACCTCCTTGCCCTATCAGTTGGTAGTGGGCAGATTAGTGGGAGGGGGAGAAAGAACGATGCCCAAACTGTAGCATGGGAATATTAATAATATGTTACGGTTTTCAGCACTATATAATATCCATGTTCAATCTACAGGGGGACAGAGAGAGAGACAGAAGGGGGAAAAAGAGGAGAGCAGACTGAAAACAACAGGGGGCTGACAAAAGAAAGGATGAAGCCAAGGAGAGCAGATAGACATGAGACTCTGGGACACTTGCTGGGGCCTTTGCCTTGAAGCTGGGAATGGGACCTTACTGTGAATAGAGACAACAGGTGTGAGCTGCCTACCTATTCCTGAAAGAGGGTCTGAAATCCAGCTGGCCTCTTGAGCTAAGAACGTAGATCTCCCATGTAAGTAGATCTATCCCAAAGCTAGCCATTGTGTGGGGAGCTACCTAACCCTTTCCATTCTTGTGGGGGAGGGGCAGAACTGTGTAGACCCATGCCATATTTCACTAAAACGATAACCCAATAAATTCTTCATAGAAAAAAAAACCCTATCCATTTAAATTGAATTGTTTTGGGAATTACCTGTCTTAATCATGTCTATTTAATTGGGGATCAGGGGAAAAGCTGCAAAGACTCTTAGCACATTTAATTAAAGTTAATTCAATTAATTCCCATATGGAAAAGATCACGGGATGAGTTTTGTTACAATTTGAAACTAACAAATTGCATGCCCAGTGTGTTACACCATTGTAGTCAATAAAGTGACCCTATTTCCCTGTAACCCCTGACTTCCTTACAGAAGAGGGGTGTCCTTAACTCCAATCTAAGAATCCCTAAAAACCTGCTTTTCAAGTGAATGTAGTGTGTGCAAAACAAATGTTCCTGTATATTCCCAAATCAGAAGCTCAAAGCCTTGCATTTCATTTGAATGTGCGTTCCCCAAACGATTTTCCCATTGAGTTCATTTCCCAAACCTTGCCTTTCAAATAAAACCCACAAAAGAAATTCCCATTACATTCCCACTCCCTGTACCTTGCCTTCAAACCAAAGGGGTCATATCTCATTGATGCCTGGAGGGTGGGGGTTGCCGAGAGAAAAGAGCATTGGGATAAACTAAGCAATCACTGTGTGGTTTAAACATTTTCTAATTTGCAAAGAAATCTGATGTAAATTGTGACTGCAAATCTCTAAATTATACCCTTTGTTGTTGTAGTAACTGAAAGTCCATTAAGAAATTCATGTCCATCAACGGATGCCAGTAATTTGCATATGTGATTATTCTGTTGTGCCTCAGAGTTGGTGGCTGCTTCTCTTGTTTGTGTTTGTTCTTCAGTGAAGAAATGTAAATAAATATACACTGTTATTTCAACACACTGGCCTGGTTTCTAGCTTATCGGTGATACAGAGGGTATCTGCTGAATGGTGTTATGCAGGTTGGAGGCCTAACCAAATTTGAAGCTGCTAAGTGCTTTGTTGTGCGACACCTTTATCAGATGGAAAGGAACTCCATGAGTTGAGAGCGGCCACCCAATAATCTTTGACAGTATACAGTGAAGAACATTATTTTTTTAATAACTGGCCACATGTGACTGAACTATCGTAAAGTAATTTACAGTATAAAATGCCTTTGCGACCTCTATTATGTCAGCATAACGAATAGTAATTTAAAATATGGTGGAATTGGCAGAAGTCTAATATATATAATGAGGAAAAGAATTAGAAGTGGCAGAACACTTTGGGGCTGATTCATGGAATTATTTGCGCCAAAAAACATGGATTTGTGCGCCATTCTGCCCGCAAATCTCTGTTTAACAAATGGGGATTTGTGGGCAGAATGGCGCACAAATCCCTGTTTTTCGGCTCAAATAATTCCATGAATCAGTCGTTTTATGCAGAACAATCACTCATTGACCAAATTGATGTTCAAATTCTGCAAATGCTGTGTCTTTTACCAAGAGGAACGGTCACTGGAAAACATGCTTTGCAAAGAGAAGCCTAATGGATAGGCACATTACATGTGGTAGTGCCATTAGGGATGAACACAGAGTTCTATTTGAACAACAAATAAAGAAGAGCACAAATGGAGGCACTGCAAATATGCATCACTTTTAATTTACTGTAAATAAACAAGTCTTGGGAATTACATAAGGCCTATCAGCTCCCCTTGTGCAGCATAACATGCACTTTCTGTGCAAATACCCAAATAGGTATTATACAAGATGTACATTGAATGAGCAGTTTAATATTTATGACATATAGGGCCTCATCACGAGTTGGGCGGTAAGGCCGGTGCTATTAGCGCCGGCGCTAATAGCCCTACCGCCAAACCCCCCGGCGCTATTAGCGCCAGATCACGGGTTTGGCGGAACGGTTATTGCCCATTCCCCATTGGGCCCATTTGGGAATTCCTCATTCCCCATTGAGCCCAATGGGGAAAATTTGCGCTATTACCGCTGGCGGATTTCCTGCCGGTGGTAAACGCGCTGAAAATCAGCAAATCCGCCAAGGTCATGATCTGGCAGACCCTTAAATGTGGCGGTAATAGCACTACTGCTGCATTTAAGGGTTACCGCCAGACTCGTGATGGGGCCCATAGTCTTTAATGTGGCTCTAATAAAACTCTCAAAGAAACAGCAGGACTAATAGTGCAGTAAACTATTTGTTGATCTCATTAGTAAGTACTTTTTCTAATTATCTTCTGCGAAAATTATCAAACTTAAGCATCCCTTTTGTGGTTCTACTACTGAATGACTGATAGCACAGGTTGCCTGGAGGGGCAGTTAGGGGGAGGGCCTGGAGGAGTTCCCTACAAATAAAAATCAGCCACAATCTTGAAACATAAATATCCAAAGGTTCTTCCTTTGTTGTGCTTATCATATAGTCAAAAATTGAACATGTTCAGTAATTATAATTATAATTGGTGATTTATAACGCCCTTAATACTGAAGAGATATCTAAGCGTGGACCCAGGATTCAAACCTGTGTTGCTCTGTGGCACGTTGCACTGAGTTATACTGGAATGTTATTACTGAGATATATTTCCATATGCCCTCCAAGAATGCAACACGATAAAACACTGTTTCTAAAAAATCCAAGTCCGCTAGCAAACACAAAACATAAAACGCTAATGTGCTAATTTCCAACAAATGGCACTTCTAAAAAAATATTTAAATTTGATATTCAGGTTCGCCTAGTGATAAACTTTCAATCATGCAAAGTGCATCCGGCTGCCAGAAGCGATGAAATACTAAATGTATTGTTATTTTATTGGAGGATTTATTCTAAAAAATAAAAACAGATATTGGGGTAGAGGAGCTGGTGCATACCACTGTGACAGGACATGGTCTCTCCCACCAAGTGAGATGTACTGTTGAGCCTCACATTCTCCCCTAGTTCCTCAGTTACTTTAGGGGTCTCATCAGGACAGATATCCTTTGATTTCATGGCTACAGGGGCCACATGTCTGTGGGCTTGAAAGCCCATCTATGGTATAACCCTCACCAATGGCCTGGAAGGGATTACGACCTGTGTAGATGTCACCGCGGACAAAACACAAACAAAACTTAGGTAATTATATAGATTACACAAATGAATTGCTTGTTTTTGAGCAAACATGAAAGAGTTTCCACACCGATCAGTATTGTTGTGTATCCGACTGACATCAAATTTGGAACTAACGTAGCAGCAGATTAACAAAAAACTATGACAGTTGTGATGTCCTCTTTAAATTGTGTCAATTATACCTGGTCTGGTGTCGACCCGGGTTTGATAGACACTTGTTAAGATTGCCACATTGAGTTCTAGTACTATTTAAATGTAAATTCCCTGTGATTTACGGCAAGTCTAAAATGAAAATATCATGTGACAGCAAATGCAGCTTCAGTGGTTTCCACTAAAACCAAGGGTCACTTAACATTCCTAGCCCCCAATAACGTGACATCAAACATCCATCGCCACCCCTTCAGACGGGACCCCGCTGGCCTCAGCGCATCTTGTCGTATCTATGTACCTTACTAAACCTGATACATGCACTGACAACAGACTAGTAAGTGAAACAACAGGTGCTCTTCCCCAGCAAGACTCTCAAGCGTAGTCATATCGGTGAACATACGCCCCCTACACTACTCCGCACCCCTGTGGTAGGCCGTGCGGGCCTCCGGATCCTGTTCAGTACATACAAGCCCCACAACCTATTGAGCAAACCCCTGGCAGTAAGGCTGCAGACCCAGCGCGAGGCACTGATTTTCTGAATAACGTCTCTAAGAAATAACCAAATGTCTATTTTTCTTTGCCAAGTGAATCTGACAAGGTCATTTGCTCATTACATATTCCAGACCCGCAGGTGATGGGGGTGAGCATGACTCCGGACATCACACGGATCCGCGGAGCGGCCTATGTGTGATTGCCTGTTCCTGCATCTCTTAAAAGCCATAAATGGGCAGAGCTTGGCTCTTTCCTCAGTGTCCATCACAGTCAGTGAGTATCAGCAGTGACTGCGCCCGCGGCGCGCGGCGCGCTCTGCTCCGCTGAAGCCCTGACATTAAACGCAATTAGGGATAGTTCACTGGCCTGACAAGGCTTAATCCAAACTCGTCTCTATTCTCTCTGCTCTAGAACAGATACATCAGAACCCAGGGAGCTTTAAACATTTGGCCGAATTGTGGCTATAAGACAAACAGTCAAGCATGCACGTCAAACAATATTTGCAAGGTTTGTACATCTGCGCAGGCGGCGGGAAGGGGGTTTATGGTGCTATTTGCTCCATGTTTCATGCTCTGTGTTCAGGAGTAAATAATGGAACAAGCGATCTTCTGTTGTCTAGGTTTGCTTGTGTGCGCATTTGCATGTGTGTGTCTGTGTGCACCTTTGCCTGTCTGTGTGTGATAGCATATTCGATTGGTCATATCTGTGTGCACCTTTGCCTGTCTGTGTGTGATAGCATATTCTATTGGTTATGTCTGTGAGCACCTTTGCCTGTTTGTGTGTGATAGCATATTCGATTGATTATGTCTGTGAGCACCTTTGCCTGTTTGTGTGTGATAGCATATGTGATTGGTTATGTCTGTGTGTGTCTATCTAGTACTGATAACCGTGTGTATCTTTCAGTGAGTGTGTGTGTGTGTGTGTGTGTGTGTGCGTGCGTGCGTGCGTGCGTGCGTGCGTGCGTGCATGTATGTTCCCATCTGTAAAGGTGAATATGCAGCTAGTTGTCTGTCTGGACATTTGCACGCACGGGAGGAATAGAAGGAGTATTTTGTGTGTTTTTGTTATCGCATAAATGTGTAGTCTCTTAATCGCCAAAAACATGACCAAAAGTAATGAAAGACACGCGCATGGGCTAAATAATGCACGTATTACGAGCGATAGAGGTGCCCTGGCTCGCATGTGGGGTCACGTGTCGTCAGTGTGTAGAACACGGCTACGGTTATGAAGGAAGCAAGCTAAAGACTTGTCCAAGCCGTGACATGAGTAGGAACAGCGTGAAAACGATCATGCGATCCTGTGAGTGAAGGCATCAGTTTCACGAGCATCAGATATGTACATGCCATACTTCACATGCTCCCTCAGACCCCACATTATACACCGTTAACATCATGGAAGGCCTGCACAACACGACACGACACAACACAACACAACGCATTTCCTCCTGCGGAAATACTGTCTGTATTGTATTGTACTGCACTGGAGCTTATTAAGCGCATCTTTCACCCGGAGACATCTTGGCGCTCTTTAGCAGGGGGTGGACAATAAAGTTTAGAACAGTTGAGTTTTCAGGGACTTTGAAAAGAGGGATGGTTAACCGTGTCTTTAAGAGGGCGAGGCAAGGAATTCCACAGCCCAGCGGCTCCCACCGACCACACTTAGGGCCTCATTACGACCCCGGCGGTAAGTAATGGACATTACCAGCATGGCGATACTAACGTGTCCGTGCTGCCCTGAAACCGTTAAAAGTGGTACATTACGACCTCTCGGGCACGAGCATTGCGCCATGCCGGTAATGTAATCTGCGCCATGCCGTTGACGTCCCAAAAATGGCACCTACTGGCATCGTATGCCATGCAAGCTGCACCACCGCCACCCTACCCACCGATATTAGCGATCACCACAAATAGCGGTGACTGCTATTAGCGGTGACCGTAAAGAAGCGGATCCGGAAGTTACGCCATTGCACCGGAACGGGAAAGAGCACAGCGGCCATCTTTAAAAACACAATCCATTGCAATCCTCCACAACCAGTGCACATCTGACCCCGAGACCCGCCACAAACCTTCACCCACATCCACCCATCGTCAGAATGCCGAAAGTTGTAAAAAAATCTTGCGATCGGCTGCGGCAGGAGCGCTTCGGTAGGGAAGGGCTCACCATGTTGGCGGAAACCCTACAGGAAAACGCGGACATTGTATTCTCCACTGAAATGACCAGACCGGCAATAGCACAGAAGAAGGCCATATGGGACCTAGTTGCACAGTGGGTCAGTGCAGTAAGAACAACACCCCGCACCACAAAACAGTGCCGGAAAAGGTGGGACGACCTCCGTCTCCGTGTAAGGAGCATACAGTCTGCCAACAGAAACCTGGGCATGGCAACTGGTGGAGGAGCAGACTCACCGATAAAAATGGAGCCGTGGGAGGAGATATGTGCCACAACCATTGGCATCGAGAGCATCGAGGGGGGTCGGTGAAATGGAGAGAGGAGCCCCGACATCAGGTGACGCAGGTAGGTGCCTCAAATTAAGCCATGCTAAACTTCCTGAAGTCCAGTTTCATGGGAAGCACAATGTTGCCTAATAGGGTTAACGCAACACATCAGTAGAAGACTGCCAACAGGCATCATTGACCTACACCCTGTAAACATGCAGTATGCACACTCTCACTGTAGGCACCCATATTCCTGCATGCTTCTCCCACCCAAAAGGGAGACAACCTGTATGTCACTGCCTCCAAAGTGCACCATCTAGTCATCAAAATCATGGCAGTCATCACAATGCCTGCTCAATGTCCGCAGACCCATCAATAACACTTTCCCTCCTTTGCTCTACCACAACAGGCTCCCATTCGGACCTTGGCGAGGACGAGACTGGCACCACACCTGCCAAGAAGGCCAGGCCCGAGGCAACACCACACCAACCCTCCACCTCTGCTGGACCAAAAAAAAACCCACAGCAGCCAAAATCGACTGCCACAACACAGGCCAGGGCAACGATAAGCACCAAGGCAAGCAGCATGGTACAAGCAGCAACAGACATCCAACAACTGGTGGCCACTGAAGGGACTGTGTCTGCAGGAAGCAGTACGATTGGGGGGACTGCTGCCATTGCAGCTTACTCGGATAGTGATGTGGGGAATGACGATGATGTCATAGAATGTCCCCCCACTGCCCACCCTCATTCCCCCTACCTGTCCCCATGTAGCCTGCATGCTGATAGCACACAGGGGCAATCCTCTGATGACTCCTGGCCAGCCACTCCATGCCCAGTGGAAGATGTGGAGGAGGGGAGTAGCCCAATGAACGCACCAATGGCATCATCCAATGCCCAAAAATACCAACAGTCGCTAGACCAAATCTTAACAAGGCAACACCAACTGTCCTCACTCCTCACTCAGCATGTGGCCGAATGTGGAGGTGCAAGTGCTGACATGCAAAAATGTGCCGAGACTGTGAAGGCAGCCATACAATCCTCCACCAAGGACATCTGTGGCGAACTTGCCGCGGTGCGGCACGTGCTCTCGGAGCTTGTACAGACAATGAGGGACATGCGTCCTAGTGAGCAGCCGAGTACCTCCTCCGCTGCCAGTTCTGCCCCAAGCAGCCCCATCCGCAGGTTGGCCAGGAACCTGCGGAGTACAGGCAGGGGTGCCCCAGGGCCGGCAGAGGGGGCTGCCAATAGAGGCCGCCCAGTGGAACAATTCCACATTAGGCACTTCAACACAGGCATCCATGCACTTTTGCGGGGAGTTGAGGGGGGGGGGAGTCGGTTTGTTGGGGAGTTGAGGGGGGAGGGGGGAGTGGGTGTGTTGGGGAGTTGAGGGGGAGGGGGGAGTGGGTGTGTTGGGGAGTTGAGGGGGAGGGGAGGAGTGGGTGTGTTGGGGAGTTGAGGGGGGAGTGGGTGTGTTAATTGAATTCACATTTACAATACAATTTTTGCTTGATCACAAATCACATGTGTGGACATTGCTCATTGCGTATGTGTGCTTTATTTGTGAACAGTCCACAGTGTGCATATCCCAGACACACAAAGTGCCCCAATTGCCATCTCCATGTGACACCCCCATCTGTGTGTGCTAGAAACATTGGTTGATCAGAGTCTGACACATGTCACGTCCCTCCTGTGCATCGCTGCCTTCCTGAGGTGCTGCCCCATCCCCACCCTCCTCATCCTCATCGTCAGGTGGTTGCAGTTCAGCGTCAGGGGCAGGGGCACATTCCGTCTGATGCACATATTGTGTAGCATGACACATGCCATGACGATCTTTGCCACCTTCTCATGGCGGTACAGGAGTGCCCCACCAGACTTGCTGAGGCAGCGAAACTGTGCCTTCAAGAGGCCAAATGTCTGCTCAATCACCACACGGGTTTGTGTATGTGCACGATTGAAGTCCTCCTCGTGCTGGTTCTGTGGGTTCCGGACTGGTGTAAGGAGCCACCTCTTCAGGGGATAGCCTGCATCACCTGTATGTGGGCAACAATGTATGTGTCAGTCATGACATCAAATCTCAAATCATGACGTGCCACCATGGCATGCATTCAACTGTTACTTTGTACCTCTTTTACATGCACAAATGGAGTCACACTATGTGACCGGTATATGTGTATTGCTCTCATGGATTGTTTTGCATGCCATCAACCAATGTATGCAGGGGGGTCCAGTGCCTTGTGAGTACCCATCCACTGTGTTAGTTCATGGTGTTTGTTTTGGTGACCTGGCAGGTGTCCTGTGATATCAACGCTCTCATCATGGCCACATTGCTGTCAGCCTCATGATGACCCCACTGAGCACTACTAATGTTGATAGGCAAAATTTTTGGGCCTCGGTGTCTGTGTAGTGGTGTATTGATGTTTTTGTCCGTCATGTGCCTCCTTTGTGCGCAGTTATGGGGGACTGGCCTTTCAGTTGATGGTGTTTGGTGCTGTGTATTGGCTGAAGTCATTGTATGTAGGTGCATTTCGTTGAGGTCAATGTGGTCCGAATCGGTACAATGCACTTGCAGATGGTTGTGTCATGGTTGGGACACACCTTCATTCACATGGTAGAGCTGCTTACATCGGGCATTATGTGTACAGGTGTCAGCTGACGTTTGTGCTGCTTTAGGGTATGAGCTGGCTCCATTGCCTCTGCTACTCGCAGCCAGGTAAAGTATGCATCATCCCCCCCCCTTTCAGCCAGGTAAAGTATGCATCACCCCCCCCCCCTTTCAGCCAGGTAAAGTATGCATCATTCCCCCCCCTTTCAGCCAGGTAAAGTATGCATCACCTCCTCCCCCTTTCAGCCAGGTAAAGTATGCATCATTCCCCCCTCCCCTTTCAGCCAGGTAAAGTATGCATCATCCCCCCCCCTTTCAGCCAGGTAAAGTATGCATCACCCCCCCCCCCCCTTTCAGCCAGGTAAAGTATGCATCATTCCCCCCTCCCCTTTCAGCCAGGTAAAGTATGCATCATTCCCCCCCCCTTTCAGCCAGGTAAAGTATGCATCTCTCCCCCCCCCTTTCAGCCAGGCAAAGTATGCATCTCTCCCCCCCCTTCAGCCAGGCAAAGTATGCATCTCTCCCCCCCCTTCAGCCAGGTAAAGTATGCATCATTCCCCCCCCCTTTCAGACAGGTAAAGTATGCATCATCCCCCCCCCTTTCAGCCAGGTGAAGTATGCATCATTCCCCCCTTTCAGCCAGGTAAAGTATGCATCATTCCCCCCCCTTTCAGCCAGGTAAAGTATGCATCACCCCCCCCCCCTTTCAGCCAGGTAAAGTATGCATCATTCCCCCCTCCCCTTTCAGCCAGGTAAAGTATGCATCATTCCCCCCCCCCTTTCAGCCAGGTAAAGTATGCATCACCCCCCCCCTTTCAGCCAGGTAAAGTATGCATCATTCCCCCCCCTTTCAGCCAGGTAAAGTATGCATCATCCCCCCCCCTTTCAGCCAGGTAAAGTATGCATCATTCCCCCCCCCCCTTTCAGCCAGGTAAAGTATGCATCATTCCCCCCCCTTTCAGCCAGGTAAAGTATGCATCATCCCCCCCCTTTCAGCCAGGTAAAGTATGCATCATTCCCCCCCTTTCAGCCAGGTAAAGTATGCATCACCCCCCCCCCCTTTCAGACAGGTAAAGTATGCATCATTCCCCCCCCCCTTTCAGCCAGGTAAAGTATGCATCATTCCCCCCCCCACTTCAGCCAGGTAAAGTATGCATCATTCCCCCCCCCCCACTTCAGCCAGGTAAAGTATGCATCATTCCCCCCCCCCACTTCAGCCAGGTAAAGTATGCACCCCCCCCCCCCTTTCAGCCAGGTAAAGTATGCATCACCCCCCCCCTTTCAGCCAGGTAAAGTATGCATCATTCCCCCCCCCTTTCAGCCAGGTAAAGTATGCATCATTCCCCCCCCTTTCAGCCAGGTGGAGTATGCATCATTCCCCCCCTTTCAGCCAGGTAAGGTATGCATCATCCCCCCCCCTTTCAGCCAGGTAAAGTATGCATCATTCCCCCCCTTTCAGCCAGGTAAAGTATGCATCATTCCCCCCCTTTCAGCCAGGTAAAGTATGCATCACCCCCCCCCTTTCAGATAGGTAAAGTATGCATCATCCCCCTCCCTTTCAGCCAGGTAAAGTATGCATCATTCCCCCCCTTCAGCCAGGTAAAGTATGCATCATCCCCCCCCTTTCAGACAGGTAAAGTATGCATCATCCCCCCCCCCTTTCAGCCAGGTAAAGTATGCATCATTCCCCCCCTTTCAGCCAGGTAAAGTATGCATCATTCCCCCCCTTTCAGCCAGGTAAAGTATGCATCACCCCCCCCCCTTTGAGCCAGGTAAAGTATGCATTGGTACGTCGATCACCTACCCACTTCACATTTCCATGGCCATGACATGAGACTCACCGAGTAGCCAGGATCTTGGCCCTGCATGTCGCTCCATGTAGCGTGGTATTGTGGAGTTCCTCAGGACCATTGAATCATGGGTTGATCCGGGGAATCGGGCACAACAATGTGTGATGATCTTGTTGGAGTCACATACCATTTGCACGTTGATTGAGTGAAATAGTTTACGGTTGGGGTATGCTACCTCCATGGCATATGGGACCACAAATTCCACATGGGTGCAGTCGATGGCACCAATGCAACCAGGTATGCTGGCAAGTGCATGGAAACCCACTTTGGTGTTTGCGATCTCCTGGGCAGACCGTGTTAAGGAAATGTGGTCGTCTGTGTGCTTGAAGAGGGCATCGAGCACTTCGATCAGCGTACGTGAGAATAATGGTTGTGAAATGCCATGCAAGTGCCCCACTGTGTGCTGGTAGGTGCCTGTGGCCAGGAAGTGGAGCACGGACACTACCTTCAGTAGGGGGGGATGGCGGTGGGTGTTTCTATCATGCTGACGATGTTGTTGTGTATCATGTCAACTATGGTGGTGATGGTGTCCCGGTCCAAACGGTACAAGGTGTGGATCTGCTCATCGGTGAGGTTGAATGGACTGGCCCTGATGCGTGGTATTGGGGGCTGCCTGCGTGGTGGCACCGGCTGTGCTGGTGGGGCTTGCTGGCCCTGCCTTGCCCTCCTTCTCCTCCTGTGTCTCCTCTGTGCTGCCTGTTGTTGTTCTTGTTGTTGTAGTTGTAGCACTTGCATTGCAATCAGGTCCTCCAGCCCCAACATTGCTAGTCGTATTGGAATCATTGTGGAGTGTGACTGGGTGTGGGAAGGGGTGGGGTGTGCTCTTATTGTACTTGGTGAGTCTGTATTGCCTCCATCTGTGCTGATTCTGTGCACCTGTGGCAGCTGGGAACACTGCACATGGCCATTTACGGTTGGTTCGCGATGGTGGAATTAGCACCATGGCGGTAAGGTACTTTACGGCCTTCGCGATGGCGTTAAGAGCATGTCCGCTTGGTTTGTGATTTGTCCACCTTTGCGCGATGCCGGTACTTATGGCGTGGAAGGTTGCGTGCGTGCGAGCTTGGTGCTGTTAGCGGCACCGTTAACTACGATGCCGCTAATTGCACTTTCACGGGTCATGATCGGACCTAGTGGTAAGTAATGCCGGTAATCATTTACCGGCATCGTTTTTCACTTACTGCCGGGGTCGTAATGAGGCCCTTAGTCTTAGCAACAGGTGCGGACACGCATGCGCAGACCGCAAAGCTGGGCCTGGGACATACGTTCGCTATTTAGCCTGTAGATATTCGGCTCCCTGACCATAAAAGCCCGGTGCACTAGGACGAGAGCTTTAAGGAGGATGCGTTGGGCTACCGGGAGCCAACGAAGTTTCTAAATAACAGGGGCGATGTGGGCACAGCGGGGTGTAGAGGTGGCCACCGTGCGGCAGAATTTTGAAGGACCGCTAAACTTCGTATGGGATAGGCCGGTTGGGGAAGAAATAGAGAGTTACAACAGTGGAAAGAGGAGGTGGCAAGAGCAGAGACCACAGGAGATGCACTGGAATAAAAGGAAGAACACGAGCATATGTATTTCTATTGCTTTTTTAAACTTGGACCCGAAATTAAGACGCATATATTTCACACCTTTTCTCCGAAGAGCTCTGTGCGCGCCATCTGTAGGTTCTCTGCCCACCAGGTTATGGCATTATGCCAGCCCCAGAGGCGATGCTATTTCATTGATTGTTCGAGGCTCTGACACATACATATAGTACATTGTAATCGATAAACTGATATCCATTATTGACTTCTGACTGCTTCACAATTAAGATAAAAACGTACATGTAACTGTATAACGAAATAATATTTATTTGCTAATTTAAGGAGTGAAACACAGCAGAGTCTGGAGGGGCTGGGGTAAGTGGCTTCCTTCCCTGACTGGAGCGCCTTTTCTGCAATTCTAATAGAAACATAGGAATGAGCAATTGGTGACAGTGGGACAGACAGGGTCCACTTTGCGAGTGAGTCAAACAGCTCGTTTCTTAAATGTGTGTTTGTTCCCTCAAATAACTGCGTCCTCAATTAGGGGTGTGAGATGGATGTGTTTACAAGAGTGACCCACAGCAAATGCTCATTTCAATACATCTTGGCTGGACTGTGTCATATCACACTTACAAAAAAACATGCTGAGTGCCCAGTTGTGTAATATCTACATGCATAGTTTCATGTGTGTTTAGATGTGTTTAGGTTTGTGTGTGGGCCAGTTTCTCTGTGTGAGAGGGAGTGTATCACTGTGACTGTGTTCAATTGTATGTGTGTGCCTGTGTACATGTTTGCTTATCTTTATGTTGCTGTGTGTGTATGGTTGTGTGTCTGAAACATACCCGTATCTATGGATTGTGGATGGTGCAGAGATATACGTCTACTTGTGTTGGTGTTTGAGTCGTCGCGTAATTCCAACATGCGTGCATGTCTGTGTACGTGTGCCTGTTTCTGTGCCATAAACAACTGTGTATTTGATACATACATGTATATGCATTTTTTATTGAACTGTGGGAGACCGATTCATGGAATATTTGCACGGTTCAAAGTGACTTTTCACTACTGAAACGTGACTTTGCACTGCCAACACACCCTGATACATGCAACTGTGCAAACTCTTTTTGTCCTGCGCATATAATGACCACTTGCCCTGACTCTGCCCTGCAAAAATACACTTGGCACAGTTCCATGAATCAGGGTTTGTGTTGGTAGTGCAAAGTCAATTTTCAGCAGTGCAAAGTCACTTTGAAGCGTGCAGATATTCCATGAATCGGGCCCTATGTGTGTATATCTGCAAATGACGACTGTTGCAAACACTGCATGTACATGAGTATTAAGTGGAAGTCCATATCCACCATACATGTCATTAATTATGTGTTTCCGAGATAGTCTTCTGGCACAAACCAAGTTTGGAAACCCAGCAGAGAGAACTTATCAGGAACACGTGAGCAGACCTGCCCTGATAGTGTACAGTATCAGCATTGAGGTCAAAGTCTAGCACTGATAGTGCACAGTATCAGCATTGAGGTCAAAGTCTGGCCCTGATAGTGCACAGTATCAGCATTGAGGTCAAAGTCTGCCACTGATAGTGCACAGTATCAGCATTGAGGTCAAAGTCTGGCCCTGATAGTGCACAGTATCAGCATTGAGATCAAACTCTGGCACTCATAGTGCACAGTATCAACATTGAGGTCAAAGTCTGGCCCTGATAGTGCACAGTGTCAACATTGAGGTCAAAGTCTGGCCCTGATAGGGCACAGTGTCAACATTGAGGTCAAAGTCTGGCACTCATAGTGCACAGTATCAGCATGGAGGTCAGAGTCTGGCACTGATAGTGCACAGTATCAGCATTGAGGTCAGAATCTGGCCCTGATAGTGCACAGTATCAGCATTGAGGTCAAAGTCTGGCCCTGATAGTGCACAGTATCAGCATTGAGGTCAAAACCTGGCCCTGATAGTGCACAGTATCAGCATTGAGGTCAAAGTCTGGCACTGATAGTGCACAGTATCAGCATTGAGGTCAAAGTCTGGCCCTGATAGTGCACAGTATCAGCATTGAGGTCAAAACCTGGCCCTGATAGTGCACAGTATCGGCATTGAGGTCAAAGTCTGGCACTGATAGTGCACAGTATCAGCATTGAGGTCAAAGTCTGGTCCTGATAGTGCACAGTATTGGCACTGATAGTGCACAGTATCAGCAATGAGGTCAAAGTCTGGCCCTGATAGTGCACAGTATCAGCATTGAGGTCAAAGTCTGGCCCTGATAGTGCACAGTATCAGCATTGAGGTCAAAACCTGGCCCTGATAGTGCACAGTATCAGCATTGAGGTCAAAGTCTGGCACTGATAGTGCACAGTATCAGCATTGAGGTCAAAGTCTGGCCCTGATAGTGCACAGTATCAGCAGAGGTCAAGTTTGACCTTTTGCAGAAATGCATTGAAATAATTAGTATATGAACTAGAGCAATGCTGCCCTGATGCTACTGCTATGCAAACGTGCCCTTGCACTAGTGCAACGTTTCTGTAACGAGTCCCCTGGCAACTGTTTACGCAGAATATTGCAGGGAGTGTTACTTTGGTGAAAAAGAGACCGCCGGGGAGCAGTACACGGGTTGCTTCTTAATTAATTATAGCTACACATAATAGCAAAGTATATGCTGGCAACTGGCATTGCACATGCATGTGCAGATAGCACGCTACTGCATCAGAGCCCGCCACAACATCACTCAGAAGGTACCTCGTCTCCACACACCCTCCTAACAAAAGACAGCAAGATAGTGGCAACTCACAGCACTCTCTGCATGTTAACACAGGCGCAATCCTGTGATTTGAAACACTTCATTGTACCTCACAATACGATGTAGCTCTACGCTATGTAGCTAAAGGACACCTGCTACCCATGAGCACTCTGAAAATCACTCACAAGGGTCTCTTCCCTTCATGAGCACACTGAATATCACTCACCGAGGGTCTCTACCCCCCATAAGCACACTGAATATCACTCACAAGGGTCTCTACCCTCCATGAGCACACTGAATATCACTCCCCAAGGGTCTCTACCCCCATGAGCACACTGAATA